>NC_082718.1:101838527-102138527 GCF_030144855.1 Hypanus sabinus
TCAAATTTCCACACCTCTGCACCATCATGAGAGGGTATTGCATATTCAGGAATTCATCCTTACTGCTCAGCTTGTAATTAAGTTGATTAATGGGTCTATTAGAATGGGACCATTTTTTCTCAAACAGTAGTTATTATAACAGACAAAGAAATGTCAAGCTGTTCTGTTAAAAGCCACCAATTGTCTGCAGGATATAGGTAAGCACATCCCAGGATTCTACACTAGTCACTCTGTATTTTAATTCCATGATATATTTATGTTTTAATTGATTAAGAGTAAGTTGTACATTTTTAAATCATGTATTATTATACATTGTTTGGCAGCACAGGCAGTCAAGGTTCAACAGGATGAATTAGAATCAGAATTAGGTTTATTGTCACTGACAAGTGTCATGAAATTTGTTGCTTTTCGAAGCAGTGCAATACATAAAAATTACTGTAAATTGCAGTAAGAATATGTATAAATAAATAAATAAATAAATAAATAAATAATGTGAAAAGAAAACAAAATAATGAGGCAGTGAACATAAACCATTCAGAATTCTGGTGGCGGAGAGGAAGAAGCTGGTCTGAAAATGTTGAGTGAACGTCTTCATGTCCTGTACCTTCTCACTGATGGTAGTAACGAGAAGAGAGTACATCCTGCATGGTGAAGGCCATTCATGATGATGTCACATTTTTGAGGTGTTGCCTTTTGAAGATGTCCTCTATGGTAGGGAGGCTAATACCCATGATTGAGTTGGCTGAGTTTACAACTCTCTGCAGTTTTTTTTCCCAATCTCGTGCATTTGTGCTTCCATACCAGACAGTGACAATGCATGAATCATCTGTAGAAATTGCTAGTCTTTGATGAGATACCAAATCTCATCAAAATCAATATGAAATACAATCGCTAGTGATTCTTTTTCATAGCTGCATCAGTATATTGGGCCCAGGATAGATCTTCAGAGATGTTGACACCCACAAACTGGAAGCTGCTCTCCCCTTCCACGACTGACCACTCGATGAGAACTGTTGCATGTTCTCCCAATTTCCCCTTCTGGAAGTCCACAACCAGTTCCATGTCTTATTGATGGTTGTTGTGATGCCACTCAACCAAGCATTGTCTTGAAGCCTGGTGGCCAACTTGTGGTGTTTTTTGTTTGTAGCATGGACTTAAATTCTACAGATTCAGATTTAGATAGGAAGGGAGGAGCAGGTAAAATCACAGGATTGACCATTGTCTCCTCTCCTTTAGCCTTTCTGAGAGGAACTGATGAATACTGTGGCTGGGGACTATTTTATACTTAAAAATGTGGATGACAAACCGCGATGGTACTCCAGCTCTCATACTTTCCATGATACAGAACGGCACAAACATACAGTGCTGTTCCAAATGGACAGAATGGCCACATGAGTGGTTCCTTCTTTGTTACCAGTGTATGGGTTGCCAGCTAACAGTGCTGTGTCCTAATTTCTCATTCAGCTCAAGGTGTAAGTTTAGTTATAAATGAGGCATTTACCCTGCAAAATTATTTTAATTTATATCCTAGCAAGCAACGCATTGCCTACACCAGAAATGTAACTGCTTCAAAATGCCAGAGGCTCCTAACATCAGGTGAGAGAGAAAATTAGGATCAGAATCAAGTTAGTGATCACTGGCGGATGTCATGAAATTTATTGCCTTGTGCCAGCAGTTCAGTGAAAGACATAAACATTGCTACAAGTTACAAAATTAAATAAGTAGCCAAGGGGAGAAAGGTGTTCCAAAAATGCTGAGTGTTGTTCTTCAGCCTCTTGTACTGCTTTCTTGATGGTAATAATGAGAAGGGGGCATGTCCTGATGGTGAGGATCCTTGAAGCGCTGCCTTTTGAAGGTGACCTTAATGCTGGGGAGGGTTGTGGTGGTGATGGAGCTGGCATAGCCTACAACACTCTGCAGCCTCTTTTGATCCTGTGCATTGGAGCCTCCGTATGAGGCAGTAATGCAACCAGTCAGAATGCTCTCCATCATACATCTTTATCAATTTGCTTGACTCCTTGCTGACATACCAAATCTTCTCAAACTCATAATGAGATAGAGCCACTGGCACATCTTCTTCATGATTGCATCAAAGTGTTGGGCCCATACTGATCCTCAGAGTTGATGCCCAGGAGCTTGAAGCTGCTCTCCCTTTTCACTGCTGACACCTCTGTGAAGACTGCTGTGGGCACTCCTGACTTCTCCTTCCCGAAATCCACAATCAGTTTTTTTATCTTGCTGACGTTGAGTGTGAAGTCATTGTTGCAATGCCACTCAACCATCTAATTTATCACGCTCCTGTAGGCTTTCTCGTTGCCATTGAAGACTTTTAATCAAATCCTTCAGTTGTTCTGAAAAAGGGTCTGTGACCTGAAACATTAACACATTTTCTCTTTCCTCAATTTTTGCTTTGCCTGCTGAACGTTTCCAGCATTTTCTGTTTTAATTTCCAACATCTACAGTTTTGATTTTTATAATTTTTTATGCCCTAAAATCATGAAAAACAATGAAGAAGTATGTCTTCCTTTCATTCCCAATCGATTGTGTGGATAAATATTACCTGCAGAAGTTAAATTCATAATTTAAAAGGAATGGTCAATTCCTGTTTTCAGATTTTTTTCTGCAGATTGGTCAAATCTTCTGGTGTTTGTTGTGTGGTAGATTTAATTAATGGCTACAAATCATTGCATTAAAGGAACTTTTGTATGGAGAGAAATATATTTTCTTCTTTATCATTTTTGTGCTTTTGAGAATTTGTTGTTAAAGAATTCTCTGCATAAGGATTGAAGGTTATAGTCGTAAATCAACTTTTATATATTTATTACAGCATTGTCAATAAGAGAGGTACTAAATTTCTCCAAGAATTATCATATATTGAGAGAATTCATTGGAAAAAAAGTTGTTAATGTTGTTTCTATAAATGCTGTGAAAAGATAAATGGATTAATCTTGAAGTTGGTGTTATTGTACTAGAGCTCTTGATGAAGATATGCATGTCTATTGTGAAACTGAGGCAAAATTAAACTTTATTTGCTTGGATAACACACTGTAAAACATTCATTGTTAATACTTCTCTCAGTTCTTCAATGTTAATGACTCTGTAGACTTGGAAGTTATGATCTCTATTAATATCAATGGACAGAATTAATGTTAGATATTATTAGAATTCAATACAGACACGATTTAAGTACTCTACATATTGCAGTAATCAAAACTCATGAACAAATTTTCTGCAGAGTTATCCAATATAACCAGGACTATTTTTTCAATAGATGCACAATGCAAAGTATGGATGTAAAATTTATCTTGTCACTTTCAACACTGCAGTTTCCAACCCCAGTGGGCAAGAAAATTATTCAAATATCCCTATTCGCTTTGAAACTTCTTCCACAACTGCATATATACACAAAGTCCTCAAGGAATTGTGTCAAGGACCAGGGACAACCCTTTTGCCATAACAGTGAAAGTTTCAACTGTCCTTTGGGAGAGCCTACCGAGAATTTCAGGACATCTTGAATTATAGATTTGTCATAAGAAATGCATTGTGTAAAATGAAGTGTATATTTTGTATTACATGTTTAGGCTTTTTGTTTTGAAGTCTTGGTATAAAAAAAATTGACCAGCATATTTTCCATTAGCATAGGGAAGCAATCCTCATGCTCCATGCAGTTCTAGACAATGATTGTGTCAGGGAAGTCATTAAATCTCCAGCTTAGTGGTCTTGAATTACTCATGTATTCTGATCTTGAAAGTTACAAGAGGCTAGTGTGTAGTCAAAACTTAATATTTTGAATTCTGACCATAAAAATGTCAAATTTGGTGATGACTGTCAGCCAGAGCCAGAAAGGTATTCAAGCAGTGTAGAAGCAATTGACAACACATATAATTGCCTGCGGTTAATTTTCACCTCACTTCACTTTTTGACGTTGTAACATCTCAAGGTTGTTTCTTGCACTCTCTTCAATGATGTGCTGTTTCTTGTTTGAGTTTGCACATATTCTTCCAGCTCACTGAATGATTATCTAAAGCTGCAGGGAAGGAGGAGCTGGTTGATTGTCCATTCATGTGGATGCAGTAGCATCCTGTAGTTTTTACCATTAAGAAATATAGAATTTTTTTATGGGACGTGATGGAAAGATTTAGCTGTTCAGTGTGTTTTAGATATCCAGTCCTGTTACCAATAGGCAATGTTCCCTCTAGTTTTCTTTACAGTTGCACAGACCAACCATTGCTCTGTGCAGGAAATTTTTACATGGACTGAAAACTATGTGGCACTGTGAATTTTTTTTGTAATATGCATATCTAACAAACACAAACCACAACTCACAAGTAAATGATGTCAGGCAGTCAAAACAACTGACAGGCACAATGACAACAGTAAAATGTTTTGACCAGATGGCATCGGCAATCAGTGGGCTGGCGGCTTATTAATAAAGAGCTACCAACTTCCATTCTGTGTTTATTGTTACAATTTGCAGCAATGTTGTAACTTGAAATACTGATAACGTCAATATGCTGATGCTCTAAACTGTTTCAAGGTAAAGGTTGTGGTATGTTTAATATGTAAAATATTCATTAACAATTAATTACAAGGTATTTCACAATTATATTAACATAGATTTCAAAATTATGTAACAGAAAATTCCAGCTGCACGGCAGCAAAGGCTATCTGCGCAAGGGCATTTTAGTTACTACGCAGCCATACCCTTGTGCAGCTTAGAGGGAACAATGCAAATTGTTGAGCTTATGTTTTACATGCGTATATTTAAGGTGGAAGTTAATTGATCCCTGATCGAAGAATATGGCGAGAAAACAGGTGTATGGGGTTGAGTGCTATCCGGGATCAGCCATGATGGAATGTTGGAGCAGAATCGATGGGCTGAATGGCCTGATTCTGCTCCTGTACCTTATGATATTATTTGAAAGAATCTGTTCTGGCTCCAGCACATAACTGTCATTACAAAGAAAGCACGACAGTGCCTCTACTTTCTTCGAAGTTTGTGTAGATTCGGCATGTCATCTAAAACCTTGACAAACACATGTAGATGCACGGTGGAGAGTATACTGGCTGGTTGTATGATAAGAGAACACCAATGCCCTTGATCATAAAAACCTACCAAAGGTACTGGATACAGCCCAAACCATCACAGGTAAAGTCCTTCCTACCTGTTGAGCACATTTACAAGGAGAATTGTCACAGGAAAGCAGCATCCATCATCAAGGACCCAAACCATCCAAACCATTCTCTTTTCTTGCTGCTGCTATCAGGAAGGAGGTACAGCTCAAATTCAAAGTTTAAAGTACATTTATTATCAAAATATTTATACCTTATACAAGTTTGAAATTCATCCTCTTGCAGGCAGCCACAAAACAAAGGATCACAATAGAATTGATGAAAATCCCCACACCACAAAGATAGTCATCCATCCAAAGTGTGAAAAAGAAAGAACAAACCACGCAAACAATCCACAGAACACAGACCGGAGAGTCCCCAAAATTAAGTCCCCAGCCACTTTGCCAGTTCTTTTCTTTCGACCTCAGCCACGGGGCCAGGTTCAGTATTGAGGCGAGTACTAATGGCTGAAGGCCATAGCTGCTGAGTCAGTTCTGTGCTGAGGTGAGTAACGCCTGTAACGCCTCCTGGAATAGTGAGCTGAATAGCAGTTCGTCCTTCACTCTTGGCCTCGACACCTAAATCTTTTCAATATGACTTGGCATTTAAATTGGCCAAACATTGGTTTGTTATCTGCTTTTGGGCCCGGTCACTTCACTTCAATCCGACACTGAGTTTCATTATGCCCCCAGGTCTGCTCCAGCAATGGCCACCGCAGCCGTATGTTCTCGAAAGTCCGGTTTGCCAAATACTTCAGGATACCACAAAAAAGCCAGGTCAGACAGGCAATTCAAAAGCACACCTCCCAGCGGGAAATTACAGACTGCAGCTTACAGTGATCGTAGTCCTGAAAAAAGAATATTTAGTAGGATTGTTAGTAGTTTTGTTTGCCACCTGCAAAGTGTTGCTGTGTCTCACCACCACCATCTCAGTCATATGCCTCAAATACCACACAACCAGGTTCAGGAACAATTGTTACCCCTCAACCGTATGGCTCTCAAACCAGAGGGGATAAATTAACTCACCCCTACGTTGAACTGATTCCACAATCCATGGACTCGCCCTGAAGGACTCTACAACTTGTCTTCCTGATATCTATTGCTTATTTATTTATTATTATTAAGATTTTTTCTTTCTTTTTGTATTTTTGCATTTTGTTGTTCTGCACATTGTCCGTCTTTGTTGTCTATGGTTTTTCATTGGTTATTTTGTGTTTCTTTGTATCTACTGTGAATGCCACAGGAAGATGATTGTGGTGTATGTGGTGACATATGCAGTGCGTACTTTGATAATAAATTTACTTTCAACTTTGATTTTTGTTTTGCTTTTCTTTCTGTTTCCACCATCTCAATTCTGTGAATTTGAACCCTATTCTGGGACACCAGTTGCTCTTTTTGTGTCAGCAAGCTTCCAGTCATCCTGTGATGAAGCCCATCCACACTGTACACACAATCACTAGCTAAGACTAGTCTCAGTGTCTCAAAGCATGAACCCTTCCCTTGACTACTTTCAGCATAAGTTTCTGGAAGTATTCTTAAGATTATTGCCTTTCCAGCAATTCATTTATCTTCTAATTTGTGAAACAACTCATTACACTGTTTCCTGGTGTGAAATACATCTCCCACCATTTCCCTTTCAATAAAACCTTTGCACTAATTCCCCAACCCCTATTGAGGGATACGTCTATTATCTGTTCTTCAGAATTTAGGATCTGTTAATAAGAGTGTGGTTCTTAAACTTATTTCTCTGTCTTTGATATTCAGCTGCTCGATAGTGCCACAGCTTTGTTCATTTTTGCTTTCCTGCAAGCTGTCATTGTATAACCAATTATTACCCCTGCATCCCTGTCAAGCAATCCCTGCATTTCTCCGTCACCTCACCGACAACAATGATGGTCACTTAATTTTCTTCTGCAGTACATGACAGGGAAACTGATTTTTAAAAAATCAAATAATGTAGAAAATATTCAGCAGACTAACCAATGCCTTTGGAGAGAGAAAAAAATTTACTCCTTTAAGTTGATGACCTCAGGAGAAAAAAGTTAGAGATGAAACTGATAATAGGCAAGTTTAAAGTTTGGTAAAGGTAGATGAGAGGACAGAACAAAATGGAATATCTATGTTAGGGGAGGAATGCAAAGATAATTAGGTGACAAAAAGGGGCCTCTATACTTCCCTCTGCAATTAGATCCTCAATGTTCTCATCGCGAGACAATTATCAGTACGGGTAGGTAATAATATATCCTCCTTGCTGGCAATCAATGCAGATTGACCTCAAGGATGCATGCTTAGCTCATTACTGTATTCTCCCTACAATTATGACTGTGGCTAAGCACAGTTATAACACCATTTACCAACATCTGGAGTATTGTGAGCAGTTCTGGACCCTATGTTTAAGAAAGGATGTGCTGGACAACCTCCACAGGAGGTTTATGAGAATGATCCCTGAAATGAAAGAGCTAAAATATGAGAAGGGTTTGATGGCTCTGTATTTGCTAGAGCTGAGAAGAATAAGGGATGACCTCATTGAAACCTACTGAATATTGGAAGGCCAAGAGAGAATAGATGTGGGGATAATGTTTCCAATAATGGGAGTTTCTAGGACCAGAGGGCACAGCCTCAGATGAGGCTTTAGAACAGAGATGAGCAAGAATTTA
Organism: Hypanus sabinus; assembly: GCF_030144855.1. NCBI lineage: Eukaryota > Metazoa > Chordata > Chondrichthyes > Myliobatiformes > Dasyatidae > Hypanus > Hypanus sabinus. Next base: position 101,846,296 of record NC_082718.1, read on the forward strand.
AAAATGCAAACAAGGTGAATCAGTGGAATTCATCGCCACAGATGGCTGTGGAGGCCAAGTCATTTGTACATTTATAGTGGAGGTTGATAGGTTCTTGGTTAGTAAGGGTGTCAAAGGTTATGAGAAGAAACAGACAAATGAGGTGGGGAGGGGAAAAATCAGCTTTGTTTAAATGGTGAAACAGACCTATTAGCCTAATTCTGCTCCTTTGTCTTATGGTCTTACGGTAAAATCTCTAATAGTGATGAGGAGGCATACAGGAGTGAGATAAATTGGTTGGTTGAATGGTGATGCAACAACAACCTTACAGTAAATGTTAGGAAGTCCAAGGAATTGATTATAGTCTTCAGGAAGGGGAAGTTGGGAGAAAATGTGCTAGTCCTCGTTGAGCAGCTTTAAGTACCTAGGCGTCAGCATCTCAGAGGATCTTTCCTGGGTCCAACACGTTGATGTGAGCATGGAGAAGGCACGCCAGTGGCTATGGTTTGTTTGAAGAGTTTGATATTTTACCAGAGACTTACAAATGTCATTAGATGAATGGTGGATCTGACTGTTTGCACCACGTACTGTTATGTGGCCTCACATGCACAGGATTGCCAGAGGCTGTAGATTCAGCTAGCTCCATCAAGGGCACAACCCTTGCTACCATCGAGGCCATCTTTAAGAGGTGGCATCCACTATTAAGGACCCTCACAATCTGGGAAATGTCCTCTTCTCGTTATTACCAGCAGGGTGTAGGTACAGGAGCCTGAAGACCCACATTCAATAATTCAGAAGCAGTTTCTTCCCCTCCAACATCAGATTTCTGAATGGTCCATGAACACTACCTCATTATATATATTTTTTGCTTTATTTATTTATTTTGTAATTTATGTTAAGTTTTGCATTGTACTGCAGCTGCGAAGCGGCGAATTTAAGATAAATAAGACAGAGACACTAAACCCGATTCCAGTTCTGATTCGGAGTCCTAGGTAAAAGACAGAAGAACAAGGAATGAAAACAATGCCATGTCTAAAGATGTAAGATAATGGTAGATTATTACTATAATGTTTGCAAATTTAAAGTGCTCTTAATCTCTCATGAAGATCAGTGTTGTATTTACTGTCTGATACCTGCGAGAAGTTCTGATGAAAAGTCATGGACCTGAAAAGTTACCTCGGTTTCTCTCTCTGTAGATGCTGCCTCACATGCTGAGTGTCTCTAGAATTTTAGGTTTTCATTTCAAATTTGTTTGAAAAGTGTAAAACTGCAGTTGCTTCTTCTCCGCATTGTCAGTTCCCAACTTAATGAAGAATTCTATCATGGTATAGTCATTCAACCCCAAAGGACCCGACGTAACTTGATGATTAATTTACCATTTCTCCTTGCACCATACCCAAGTCTAGGTCAGTCTGTTTCCTAGCTGTCTTCTTTCAGGGTTGTGTCTGAATCAGTTGATCCATAACATGTGTTGATGCATTTGCTGCAAAATTGGATCGGTTCAAACCACATCTGCTACTGTGACAGAAAAAAATCATTTTCTGCATCTGCAAGGCATAAATGTTATTTTCTTTGAATGCTTTGGTTTCTTCATAAGGTAATTTTGACAACAAAAAGTTATCTGCATTGCATTTTGCTTAGATGCTCTAAACTCAGTGCCATGGTCACATTGAGATGGAAGGGTTCCTCACCTCACTGTCCTTAGTTTCACTACATACCAATACTAGTTTTCTGTGTTGTGTAAGTAGTACAAATGGTGTTTCCAGCAAATATTAACCAAAACTTTTAATTCTTAAATATAATCACCAAAATTGTAGATTTGGTCAGAGTGCATGATTTTTAAGCAATAGGATTATGTCCATTGGCCATCATGTGGCTAATCATTGCCCCAAATTCACAGTTAGAAACATCATGAACAAATGCCTGTAGCTTTTCAAACAGACTTGCTGCTGACGTTCATTCACTTTGCTCATTTCCCCTGCTATCAAAGTGCCATGTGTTTTCTTTTAGTAGTTAATAAAGTAAAGTCAGCACTGTAGAGTGGTGCAGCTAAACAGAAACTTGGCATATCGTACCTAGAAATGATCATAGCTGATTAATATTTTCACATTTTCTGCATCTAATGACATCAACTTTCTCATTTACTGGCTGCAACCCTGTTTTGTTTGTTCATGGACCAAAATATATCTGTTCTTCCTCCATGAAGGCATGACATTACATTGATGAAATCTTCTGAAGACTTACTCAAGTCCATGCAGGTTTTTCTCTTCTATGGCAATTTCAGGTGGAAAGCGGAAGCAAAGCTAGATCCCTGCAGCAGGGAGGGGTGGAATATGCTTGGTGCTGACTTTGCTCCCTGCTGTCACTTGGTAAATGCCTTGTGGGTGTTCAAGGTCAAATAGCATTTGCTGTCTTCATTCACTTTCAGATGGGCATAGGCAAAAGATTGATCTAATTTAGTGAAGATTTTTATTCCTGTTAATTCGGGAATAACTGGGAATAATAAAAGGGCAGACCTCTGAGTATTGCAGAGCAGGTATAAAGGTGGTTAAGGTGACATTTGGAATACTTTTTTGGCAAGTGCCATCCTTGAATTGTATGAGACAGGGATAAGTTTAGAGGTGAGAGGGGAGAGATTTAATAGGAACTTGAAGGGCAATTTTTTTACCCAGATTTTGGTCAGTATATGGAATGAGCTGTCAGAGTAAGTGCTTGAGGCAGACACATTAACATCATCTAAAGGAAGTTGAATAGGCACATGGGTAGGAAATGTTTAGAACTTTATGAACCGAAAGTGGCCAACTTAGATGGGAATCTTGACTGGATTTACAAATTGAGCTAAAGGGCCTCATTTCCATGCTGTGTGTCTCTATGACTCGATGATAACCAGTGTATAGTTACAATCATCATCTTGTTGGAAAGGATGCGATAAATGGAGTTCAGGGGAGATCTTTATAAGGATGTTGTCAGGTATCAAGACATTTGGTTATGAGAAAAGATTGGCAAAGTTGCAGATGGAAGAGGAGGAGAGTTTTATGGATCAAAAGAGATGTATAGGAGATTTATTACCAATAAGAATAGTTACCACTACGAATAGGATGATCACAGATGTGGGGGACACACACATTGCACCAGGTGCTTCTCTTCCATACCTGTTAAACAGTGGCTAAGAGCTGCAGTGCTCAATGGGTATCTTAATTGTCTCACCCTGGAAACGTTCTGAGTACTTTCCCCTATCAATATGCTCCTAGTTCTGCTGAATATCGGGATTCCATGACGCTCATGAAGCAAAGCATAAAAAGAGACGTGTCTTCGTGGATGATCGGGTGAATGTAAATGGAAGCAATGTGTGCTTTATCCAGAAGGAAGCTGTCAGGGGGAGCATAAGAAATGCAAGGGAATACTTAAGAAGGAAATCAAGAGGGCTAAAAGAAAATATGAGGTTGCTCTAGCAGAAGGGGTGAAGGAAAATTGTAAGGTCTTCTACAGATATATTAAGAGCAAAAAGGTAGTAAGGGACAAAATTGATTCTATGGAAGATCTGAGTGGTAATCTATGCTTGGAGCCGAAAGAGATGTGAGGAGATCTTAAATGGGTTTTTTGCACTTATATTTACATGGGAGGATGCAGAGTCTGCAGATGTGAAGCAATGCAGCAGCGAGGTCACGGATTACAGAGGAGGAGGTGTTTTCTGACATGAGGCAAATTAGAATGGATAAATCTCCAGGACCTTACAATGTGTTCCCTCTGACCCTATGGGAAGCTAGTGCAGGAATTGTAGGGGCCCTCGCAGAGGTGTTTAACATATCCTTAGCCCCTGGTGAAGTGCTGAAGGATCGGAGGATAGCAAATGTTGTTCTGTTGTTTAAGAAGGGCTGTAAGAATAAGCCAGGAAATTATAGGCTGCTGAGCCTGACATCAGTAGTGGGGAAGTTTTGGAAGGTATTCTAAGGCACCAGATATTTAAGTATTTGAATAGGCAGGGACTTATTAGGGGTAGTTAATGTGGCTTTGTGCATTGTAAGTCGTGTTTAACCAACCTTAAGAGTTTTTTGAGGAAGTTACTGGGTAAGTTGATGAAGGCAAGACTGTGGATGTTGTCCACATGGACTTCAGCAAAGCCTTTGACAAGGTACCATGTGGAAGGTTAATCAAGAATGTTCAGTTGCTGTGTATTCAAGATGAGATAGTAAATTGGATTAGACATTGGCTTTGAGGAAGAAGCCAAAAACTAATTGTGGGTGTTTGCCTCTCTAACTGGAGGCCTGTGACTAGTGATGTGCCTACAAGGATCTGTGCTGGGTTTGTTGTTGATTTTCGTCTATATCAGTGATCTGGATGATAATGTGGTAAACTAGATCAGCAGATTTGCAGATGACACCAAGATTGGGGTTATAATTGATAGCAAGGCAGGCTATCAAAGCTTCCAGTGAGGTGAGGTGGAGCCTAGCTAAGGTAAATCCATACAAAGCTGTGGGGCCAGATAACATACCTGGTCAGGTGCTGAGGCACTGTGCAACCCAGCTAACACACATCTTTAATATCTCTTTGAAACCGTCTTCGGTCCCTGCAGGCTTCAAGGCAGCCACCATCATTCTGGTGCCCAAGGGAGCAATGATAACCTACCTAAACAATTTCCACCCAGTTGTGCTGACTTTAATAACCTTGAAGAGCTTTGAGCTGCTGGTAATGGGTCATATAAAATCCCACCTTCCAGCTACATTGCACCCTTTCCAGTTCACCTACTGTTCAAACTGGTCCAAACTGATGATGCCATAGCCTCAGTCCTCCACTACGTCCTGTCCCTAGAGAACAATGCCTCATGCGCCAGGATGTTGCTTATTGAATTCAGCTCAGCGTTTTAACATGATCATCTGTCAGAGGCTGGTGGGTAAATTATCCTTGTTAGGACTCAACACTCCTCTCTGTAACTGGACCTTGGACTTCTTGATGAAAAGACCCCAGTGGAGATGCATGTGCAGAAAGTTTGTGCACGTGCAGAAGAGGGCTGCTGTGTGGTGAGCTGGAATGGGCTGTGCACTACTGAACACTGTTATGTGACATCAGGATTCCACACTGGCTGGCATGGCAAATGAAAGCTTCAGCAGGAATTGCCAGCACCTGCCCCATGTATAGTCTCTGTCATCATCATCTGTTCAATATGATGGAAGCTCTCTCTATCTATCTGCATGGCTTTCTACAAACCAGCGATTTCTCTCCAGTGACAAACTCAGTGGTGATCGCAGAGATAAAGGTGGGGTGGGGTGGGGATGGAGATAGCAACTACGATCATCTTCAGCAAAAGATAACAAATGTCGCTATAGGAACCAAGAAGTCCATCAATACACCAATCAGGTGCTGCCCGAACACTAACCTGTACTCAGTTTGCTTTGTGCTTTAAGTATCTGTATACATACACACACGGAGCTGTTAGACTTAATATCAGGGCACAGGTAAATAACAGGGATATTAAGCCATATCTCAATGCTGAGTAGCTAAACTGCCCGACACGAGTCCTCTTAGGCAGCTTCTGCACCTCAAGTTTTGTTAGTGCCCCCATTCCTGAGGATAGATTTTTTAAGCACTAACTGATGTAGAGTGTAGAGACAGAATCAGAAGTTAGGGTTCACCTGAAGTTAGCAGCAAGTTTACACAAAGCATGTATATATATTAGATGGGAATATCTATTACTTAAACACTGAGCCACCATTTCTGCATTTGATTTCAGTTTGAATTAAATCAATTGATCTCTTTCTACTGCCTCTGAGCATCATTTATTAAATGTGTCAATAAAATAAAAATTAAATAAACATTTGCCTAGTGTTTAGTGCACATTTATTTTAATTCATTTACTGAATAGACTACATGGATATCAAATTACCAGCTAAGTACTAGGTGGATAAATCTAACCAATTGTAGTCATCATTAAGATGAAAGGGTTAAGCATCATCGACTGCCTCCATTATCTTCAATTTGACTGCTACTTACGCATTTATTCTAAAAAGCCATATCCTTTTCTTCTAGCAGTTTATCTCCATTTATTTCCCTACGACTTCTTAAGCAGGTCTCCTGTGCTTTTACACTAGTTTGTTTCCCACCTGACCATGCCCATTTCCAGTTAATTTTAACATGTGAATGTCTCTAACTGTGAGTATTTGCAGAATGTCATTACTTCTTTGATTCTTCATTTGTTGGATGTTACTTCGTTGGCTACATCAGAATTCATTGCCCATTCCCAATTGCCCCAGAACCGAATGACGTATTAAGTCATTTAAGAATCTTCATGCTGTCATGGGCCTGGGCACACATAGGCCAGACCAGTTATAATGGTTGCACATTTTCCCTCAAAGGGGGTTTTTACAAAGTTCAACCATGTCATAGCCATCATTACCAAGACAGCTGCACTCTGATGTTAATTGTTTTTCTCTGCAGCTTTTGTCTGGTTTAGCCACCATTTCCACTTTTGCTTTTGATTTTGAGCATCTGCAGGATTTTGTTTTTCTATCCTTGGCCAATTCTGATAGCACAAACAAGAGAAAATCTGCCAATGCTGGAAATCTGAGCAACACACACAAAATGCTGGAGGAACTCAGCAGGCCAGGCAGCATCTACGGAAAAGAGAACAGTCGATGCTTTGGACCAAGACCCTTCATCATGATGCATGAGGGGTCCTGATGAAGGGTCTCGGCTCGAAACATTGACTGTACTCTTTTCCATAGATGCTTCCTGGCCTGCTGAGTTCCAACAACATTTTGTGTGTGTTGCTCTGATATGACAAACTGTATTTCTTCTGTTTCCATGTCCACGCAGTGGCCACTTTACTGAGTGCACCTGCAACCACACCGTTAATGTGAATATTTAATCAGCCAATCATGTGGCAAGAACTCATTGCATAAAAGCATGCAAACATGGTCAAGAGGTTCAGTTGTTTTTCAGATTAAACATCCTACTGGGGAAGAAATGTGATCTAAGTGACTTTGACCGTGGAATGATTGTGGGTTTGAGTATCTCAAGCTGCTGATCTCCTGGAATATATACGCATAACTGTCTCTAGAGCTTACAGATGATAGTGCAAAAACCAAAATAGCATCCAGTTAATGGCAGTCTTGTGGATGAAAACACTCGTTAATGAGAGAGGTCAAAGAAGAACTAATTCAAACTGATAGGAAGATGGCAGTAACTTAAATAACCACACATTACAACAGCAGAATAACAACATGTCAAACATTGACAAGGAAGAGAAAACCTGAATTTGCTGGAAATCCAAGCAACACACACAAAATGCTGGAGGAACTCAGCAGCCCAGGCAGCGCCTATGGAGTAAAGTACAGTCGACGTTTCGGACCAAGACGCTTCGGTCAAACGTTGAAGTGGATGGGCTGCAGCAGCTGAAGACCATGAACGTACACTCAGTTGCCACTTTATTAGCTACAGGAGGCAAAATTAATCTAAATTAATTTTATGCTTTATGAGTAGTCTCTGCACAATCAGAGATAGGCTTTTGCCATATTTATCTTGATGATTTTTACAAATTTTTATAATCATTTTATATTCAAATATCAAATGTATGCTCTTGCCATTAGAACTAGCCTATTCTTTGCATACGTAGTTTGTCATTCAACATTGCTTTCTTGGTGTTACTACCACTGAAAATATGATGTTCTGTGGAAACTATAGAAGTTAATTGAAATTGCTTGCCCATTGTACCTTGACAATAATTACAAAAATTCAACAAGTGTTTGAAAAGAACCTAAGAATAACATTAAAATAGTAGAGTGCAAAATGCTTGGGAAGATATAAGTACTGTTCAACAATAAAATATGTAAAAGGCTAAACTATTGAATTTTATTGCTCACCTTGTAATCCTAGTTCCCAATCTTGTTCATGCCATGGACCAATACCATTAAGCAAGGGGTCCTGGGGCCCCAGGTAACTAGTAGGGGTCCTGTAATGTTTTCAAATGAGCTGTCATAATGAATTGAATGCATGGATGAAAAACATTTTGTTTTTTAATGGTAATTTTAAACTAAAAGACGGCAAGCTTAATAGATATAATTTCTCAAGAAAATTACAGGAGTATAAGAAATATAGCATAAACCTCACTCATTCATATTCATCCCCAATGAGAGTTTGTTCTGCATGTCTGTGTCCAGGAAGTTTATATAGGTTGTGATTTTATTTCCAGACCCACCCACTTGCTATGATACTGAAGTCTGTACAATTGCATATTAGCCATAACCTGATGAGTTGTTTTATGCTCTGAAAGGTGTCTTGTGCTATGTGATTCGAGTTGTCTCATTAAACCCAAGATAAGTCATGTATAGCTCAATTGTCCCATCTCTTGATTCAAATTGTTGTCAGCACTCATATTCAGCACTCAATTTGAGTAGCATCAAAGTGTGTGAATGCACAAATGAGCAGAATTAGTCTTGAAAATACAAAAAAACTGCAGATGTAAGTTACAAACATAAGAGATTCTGAAGATGCTAGAAATCCAAAGCAACACACACAAAATGCTGGAGGAACTCAGCAGGCCAGGCAGCATCTATAGAAATGAATAAACAGCTGATGCTTTGGACTGCGACCATTCTTCAGGACTGAGAAGGAATGGGGAAGATGCCAGAAAAGATGGTGGGGGGGGGGGAGGAGAAGGAGGCTGGCTGGAAGGTGATGGGTAAAGCCAGGTAGTAGGAAAGGTCAAGGGCTGGAGAGGAAGGAATCTGATAGGAGAGCAGAGTGGACCATAAGAGACAGGGAGGAGGCGGGGACCCAGGGAGAAGCAATAGGCAGGTGAGAAGAAGTGAAAGGTCAGAGTGGGTGAATTTGTTTAGGGAAGGAGAAATCGATTTTCATGCCATCAGATTGGATCTACCCAGACAGAATACCTGGTGTTGCTCCACCACCCTGAGGATGGCCTCAGATGTAAATTGTTAGACCAGCTGAATCTTTCCCTCGTTTTTGTGCTGTGGTATTGGCTACTTCTCACAATGGCAAGAGAGAATTCTTTTGATTCGTATTTTGGGTTACGGGCATTGCAAGCAACATTTATTGACACATTAAATTGCCCATGCCAAAGTGATGGTGAGCCATTTTCTTGAGCTGCCACAGTCCTTCTAATGAAGGTACCCTCACAATTCTATTGAGTGTGGAGTTCCAGGATTTATGTACAATGAGAATGAAGGGATATCAATAAATTTGCAAGTGAGGATGGGGCTGACTTTCAGGAGAACTGCAGCTTCTCATTACAGCTATTACTCTTGTCTAATTAGAGGTTCAGGTTAGGAAGGTGCTGCTAGATTAGCCTAGACAAATCACTATGATAACAAAATTGGTTATTATTGTAATGTTTACCAGTGAAAAACTTTGTTTTGCATGCCATCCTTGCAGATCATATCATTACAAATGTGCATTGAGGTAGTACAAGGGATTATAAAGATAGGGAATTACAAGTCTGTGGAAGCATCGGCTCAGTCTAGGAAATGTCCTACATCGCAGCAATGGCTGCATTAAATCCAAAATGAGCTATATTGGTTGTAAAGTGCCTTGAGATTGTAAGAGGCACTACTAAAATCTAATTATTTCTTTTGCCCAACATATTAGCTTTCAGTAGTTCATACATCTGGTCACCTGGTCCCTCTGAGCACATTGTTCATCATCTAAAAAAGATTTTATTTTTCTATTCCTCCAACTAAAATTAATACCCTCATTTCCCTTCCATCATGCTCCGTTTTGTTTCCTTCTTGTTGCTCAATTAACTAGAGACTTTCACCTTGCAGAACTTTATTGCACACTTCCCTATTTAGCTTTATGTTGTTAGCAATTGGATGCATTGCACTCAACCATTTCATCTGAGTCATTAACATAGATTATAAGTTTTTGATGCATCAGTACTGATCATTATGAACCTCTCTCTAATAACATCCTTCTAATTGGAAAGTGGCCCATTTCTCAGTTTACAGTTATAAATCAGTTTTTTATCCTTGCAAATAATTTCACTCAACCTAGTGAGCAATTATTTTCTGTAACCTTTCATGTTTCATCTTATCAAGTGCTTTTAAAAAATCAATATTATACATCCATTGGCTCTCCCATTGTCTACCATGCCTGTTGCTTCCTTAAAAAAGGAGACTTCATCCATTCTAGCAGCTATTTGCATTCTTAAGAAATTATTTTTCAGCTTCTCTCCCTCATAAAAGCATGCTGCTGTGCTTAAACTTCTTTGATAATAGGTTCCAGTGTTTTCTCAACAACTGATGGCAGACTAGTGAGTTAACATGCCCCAATATCTTATTTCACTCTTGTCAGGAATAATGATGTTGCATTTGCCACTTTTCAATCCATGAAGGTCCTACTGGAATTTGGAGGACTTTGCAAGGATATTAGTAATATATGCTGCATCTGTGTGGCTGCTTTCTGTAAAACCCCAGGAATTAGGCCATCATTTCTGCATGACTTATACTAGTAATTTTAATTTATCCCCTTTTATTAGATCTCGGTTGCCCCAATATTTCTTGGGTGTTTATTGTGTTTCAGGTACAAAATATTTATTTAAAATCATCACTTATATCCCTGTATTGAATGGATCATCCAATTCACCTGTGGAGCTCAATGTGTCAGTGGGATCTCCCGACTTTGCAACAGCACACGGTCCCTCCTACTAGCAATCCTTACAGGGCCAGTATGACTCAGCATGATGGAGAGCAGAACAACATCGAGATTATTGTACTTCTGTTGGATAATTTCAAGGACATTGTATTTTTGGACTGATTTTATTTACACTATTTATTTATATAAAACTATAAGTTAAAATAATGTTTTATATATATGTTTTTGAGACATTTCCTCAAATAAGCCCTTCTACAAATTAACTTAAGTCTAAGTCCCTTAAAGGATAGGGTTCTTGTAATTTTATACACTTAAGTTACATCACCTTTGAGCCTCCATTTTCCCAAAGGAAACACCCAAGACTAGACAATCTTGCGTCATAACTAATTACTTCCAGAGCCAGCAACTTCCTTGTAAAATGAATCTACACCCTCTTTAGCACTACATTTTTCCTGTGCCCTAATTAATGTTTTATATAATTCTAGGTGACCTCGTCTTGGCTACAGTAAAAAAAAAAGAATTTCAGGATAGATATTGTATACATTTCTCTGACATTAAATGTACCTATTGAAATCTATTGAAAAAAGCAGGTAATCCATATGTTCTTTTAAGCAGCTTGTTTACTGGTCCTTGCTAACAATGAGACATTTGTTCAAATAGTTAGACATATAATATTCCTTTCCACACCGTGTCGCGCATTGGGCAGCCACCTTGCTGTTTCTTTAGCATTTTATTGTCTGCGTTTTACGAGGCCAAGTTGCTAGCCTGACACTCAAACCTGCACGGATGGTAGATATAGTAGAACACCATAAAGATCTACCTTTGAGAGGAGGAAAGTCAAGGGGAAATGGGATACTAGTCTTAGTTACGTCTGACCACACCACCAACACTCTTAGTCCCCCAAAGGACAACACAGATTGTGTCACATGTTTCAAATGGCCAAAGTGACTTCAAGGCATGGAATCACCAGATTACAGACATTAAAACATCTGTCTCTGCTGTACACAGCTGAATAAGCATTCTGATGCTCAGCAGTGATGTGTGAAATACACAGAGCACTAAAATCCTGCTGTCATTGTCAAAGTATGCATCATTACTTTGATTTTATAGTGGAGACCCTCTAACTCATTTCTCTTTGGTAATTGGCTTTGGGATTTGCTTTCCTGTTTTAATGGAAGTTAAAATGGATCATAGGTTGCACACTGTTGCTGCAACCCTGTCAGTAAAATGCAGTGATCACTCTACAGGTTGGTAGTAGCACGTACAGGGCAGATAGAGGGTAAATGTCAGTAGTGTTAAGCCGAAAGAAACTGGTCCAATTTTGCAATAGATAGAACTCTACTGAAAGTGATTGATTTTGTGTTAAACCTTCATAAAACAAGATTCCTGCGCTTCAAAACTAAACAGTGTTTCATGCACCATGCACAAAATGCTGGAAGAACTCAGCAGGTCAGGCAGCATCTATGGACGTGAATAAACAATCAACGTTTCAAGCTGAGACCCTTCTTTGTGCTCCAATTTCTAGGCTAATATGTTCTCATTGTCACGAGTTCAGAACGATTTTACTGGAGATGCTAATTTGTTTTGTGGAATGTGCTTGTTATCCAAATTATCACAAGCATAAGAAAATCTGCACAGATGGTGGAAATCCAAAGCAATGCACACAAAATACTGGAGGATCTCATCAGGTCAGGCAGCATCTATGGAAAAGAGTAAACAGTTGACATTTCAGGCTGAGCCCCTTCATCAGGACTTAACCAAATAATGTACATTTTTTTTTGTGGTTTTAAGAACTATAACAATGGAAAACATTCACATTCAATCTACGTTCAAGAGGCAGTCATATTTCCTTCATTTTTGTTATCTTTAGCAAGAACTGGCTGTATCTCCAAGTAAAACAATGCACAAATTGTTGCTATTAAATAGAGGCAAGGTTAAGTTTTCTCAAAATTGTCAGTGATGGTGTCCATCACATGAGTTTGAATGGCATCTTAACATGTTAATTCTTTGCACACATTGTTCCTTTTATTGCTCAGAAGCAGCTTGGTTTTACCAAAACAGTGTTTAGTGTTCAGATTGCAACAAGAAAGCAGAACTGACAGATAATTAGTGATTCAGTCAACGTCTCCTGTCAGTAAAAGAAATTTCATAGTGAAATTTGAATTTCTTCAGATTAAACTTTTATAAGTCAGGAGAGAAAGACTTTTTTAAATTTTATATGTTGGAAGCAAGCAGAATGTTGAAAGTGATGCTCTTGTCAGTGGAGTAAGCTTTCATCGGGTGATCTTAACTTTTAGTAATAAAATATAAAAAGTGTTTGGAATACATTTTAGGGCCAGGCAGCAATTGTGGAAAAGGAACTATTCTTACATTTCAGGTTGAAAATTTTTCAGAAGGTTGGAAAAAAATGGAAAAAAAAGTACAGGTTTTGTAAAAATAGATGCATGCAAGAAATGGAAGATTTCACAGCAGCAGTGAATGTATTCTGGGTTGATAATTGATAATGCTTGGCTCTTTGATCAGGCCAATGGCTTTCTCAACTCACTTATTCTGTTTGTTAATTGTAGCCCTGCACCCAGTGAAAGTTAAGCAATTACTTCAATAGTTGCTGAAAGGCAAATTCACACCACCACAACTCTCCTTTATTTTGGAGCTTCTTGTTGGTGGTTTGCACTGCAATATCTAGATATAGACTACACAAGCTGGATTTCCAGTAGGCAACTGAATACTATAACATTTCCTTCATTCCTTTACCATCTCCAGTGGGATCCAACCACCATCTACATCTTTCCCCTCTCCCACTTTCTGCTCTCCACAGGGATCCCACACGATTCCCATGTTTACTTGTCCCTCCCCACTGATCTCGTTCCTGGCACTTATCCTTGCAAGCAGAACAAGTGCTACAGAGGCCCTTACACCACCTCTCTCGCTACCATTCAGGGCCCCAAGCAGTCCTTCCAGGTGAGTTAACACTTCACATGTGAGTCTTTCAGGGTTATCTACTGTATCAGTGTGGCCTCCTGTATATTGATGACACTCAACGTAGACTGGGAGACTGCTTTGCTGAGCACCTATGCTCTGTCCGTCTCCCAGTGGCCACCCATTTTATTTATACTTCCTGTTCCCGTTCCAACATGTCTGTCCGTGGCCTCCTCTTCTGCCATGATAAGGGCACACCTTATATTCCGTCTGGGTAGCCTCCAAGCTGATGGCATGACCATCAATTTCTCAAACTTCTGGTAATGCCACCCCCCTTTCCTTCAGCATTCCCATTTCCCTCTCTCACCTTATCTCCTTACCTAACCATCACCTCCTTCTGGTGCTCCCCCCCTTTCCCTTTCTTCCATGGCTTTTTGTCCTTTCCTATCAGATACCCCTTCTCCAGCCCTTTATCTCTTCCACCAATTGACTTCTGAGCTCTTTATTCACACGCTCCCCCCCCCCCCCCCCGGTTTCCCCCATCACCTACTACCTTGGATTTCATTACCCCATCCTCTTTCTCGGACCTCATCTTTTTTCTCCAGTCCTGATGAAGGATCTCAGTCAGACTGTTTCCTCTTTTCCATAGAAGCTGCCTGGCCTGCTGAGTTCTCCAGCCTTTTGTATGTGTTGCTTTGGATTTCCAGCATCTACACCTTTTCTCCTGTTTACATTTCCTTGACTCTTCATTTCTTTGGCTCGGGTGGCAAAATGAATATTCTTAGTAATTATAGTGATGTCCATTATACCACTGTTACACAGAAACATTTAATTCTGTAGCAAGAGTGGATGCAATAAAACCATCCTGTGTACTGTATTTGGAGTGCCAGGGTTGGCTTTTAGTAACAGCTGGAGCTTTAACATGCTACTTGCCACCTTTCCATGAAAAGCATCGACGAGACACCACATGTTGTCTAACAGTAAAACTGACCATTGAGGGGTCGTTGCTGGAGTCTGAAGAGCACATTTCCCAGCAGTTTACAAGCAAGAACAGCTGGATTGCAATCCTATCTTCACAGAAATTAGGAACCAAACTTAGCTTTCGGGAGATCATTCTCTCCTGATAGGGAAGAAGCTATTGTTACTCTGTTATGACTTCAAAGTTCAAAGTAAAATTTATTATCCCAATACATACATGTCACCATGTACAACCCTGAGATTCTTTTTCCTGCAGGCATACTTACCCAATCTATAGAACAGTAACTGTAAACAGGGTAGAACAGCAAAGCGCAGGACACATTTTTAAGGACAGTTCTGGCCTCAAAATCATAATCAATCTGATTAGGTTGAGACAAAAAAGGAGTCGGTGAGTTCTTGAAATGTTTCATTTGAAGTGCTTTGGCTAGATGGGACTAGTTCAAATTGAACCTCATCATATTATGATTGAGGTCTTGCTTTATTGCAAACACCTGGTAAATTGTTATTGAATAATTTATATGTTAAACATTGGCGCTACAGTCAAACACACAGACACAAAAATCAGGCTGGGTTGCTGTCTAGAATTTTCTGTGTAAGGTTATTGCACTGCAAGTTATAATTATTTGCATTCAAAACAGCACCATATGGCAATTTTTAAAGATTTTATTAAAACTAACGGTCTGAGGAAGCACTTCAGTGGAGTGCTGTTTGATTTAGTTGTTACAATGTTAATATCAGCTACCAAATATTTACAAGATTAACTTTATGAGGACTTATTCTCCTTGGTACCTGACTAAAATAGTAATTTTTCTTGTAGTCTCTGGAGCATTATTTTAGAAATGAATTTTATAAATGAAATACTTTGTACTTTGTTTAGATAAATTGATTTAATATTGAACTCAAGTTTGAAAAATGCTTAATAGTAATTTTATGAGAAATTAAGATGCTGTAATAAACGTTTTGACTAGGGGAACATAAATAAGGCAAAGTAAAGTGAGTGAACAAAACAGAAAAAGAAAGTACTGTGATCTTTGATTCTACTTTACATTGCATCCATATTTGTGGAAAACGGAAAGCTAGTATTAGAGCTGACTCTGCCTGAAACAGATGGGATCTCTGTTTGAGTATTAAACCAATCTCTGCATGCAGATTTCCAACTAAATATCCACATGTTTTATCTTTTACCGCACAGCATATGGTAAATGGTAAACATATGGACGTTGTTTGAGAAGATTTAAGAAAGCTTGTTAAGCACTCTTAAGATACTTTCTCCATTTTCAGATTGTTCTTCTGCTTTCTTAAATTCAGGGTGCAGCATCACTGGCAAAGCTTAAAAGGCAGTATCTATCAATGATTCTTATCAGAAGAACATGCTTTGAGAGGGGTCTGTGTGTCCTTGTGCATACGTACAGGCACTACAGCTAGTTGGGAAAACTGTTGTTATTACTAGAGGAATTGTACACAAAAATGGGAAGGTTAATGTTTCACATATGGAGAGCACTGAAGAGACCACACCTGAGGTTTTGTGCATATTATTGGTTTCCTTATTTAAGAAAGCATCTTAATGCAGTGGAAGTAATTCAGAGAAGGCTCTAGTTTCATACATGGAGTGGACAGATCTTTGTATGAGCAAAGGATAAGCAGCCTAGACTTGTATCCACTGGAGTTTAGCAGATGAAGAGGGGGTAACTTGATTAAAACAAATAAGATTCGGAAGAGTCTTGATAGGAAGGTTCCTCTTGGAGGCGAATCTAGTAACTTGAAAAGCAAGGGATAGGCCATTTAGCCTAGTGATGAGCCATTTCTTTTGTTCTTCTTGGGCTCTAATTCCAAGGGTGTTGATGTTTTTGAATATTTTTAAAGCAGAGATAGATAGATGCTTAGGAACGAAAGGTGGTGAAAGATTGCTATTGGTATACTGGGAAGTGGAGATGTGGTTACAGTCAGATCAGCTGCAATTTTATTAAATGGTGGAGCAGGCTTGAGTGGCTGAGTATCCTCCTTCTACTCCTACTTCATATAATCTTTTCTTTTAAATTGACACTTTCTGGAGAAGCTGCTGCAGGACTTGAAAGAATGGGGATTAGTATCCAGTTCAGGATTGTCTGTGATATGAAGGAGGACTTGGGGGAAGTGGATTTCTCATGCACCTGCTGCCCTTGTTCTTCTAGGCAGTAGATGCCATGAGTTTGGGGCGGTGTGATTAACCACGCATTCCAGATTGCGATTCGCATACGCAAAGTCATGCTGAGTGAAAGTGACAGGAATACATAGTGAAGAGTAGGATGTTAATTAAGTGAAGAATGTTGTCCTAGATAATTTGATTTTCTTGAGTGTTATTGCAGTTGCACCCAACTGCTAAATCCCAACGTACTTTGAATAATTGATGCCATTTTACATTGTTATGAGCATTATAATGTTTTCCAGAGGAAATTAAAACAAAACAATTAGTGAAGGGATGCCAAGCTGATCGTTATTCTCACATCTGCATCAGGGGCTGTTAGCTTTCCTTTGGGAAAGTTTTCTATCTCTAATACAGAATCTAGATGGTATCAGTAAGATAGGAAAAGACCTGACTTGATGTAGTGCTACTTGCTTCCTCAGTAGCTTCAACACCAAGACCACTAGACTCAAAAACAGTTACTTCCCCATCCCGTCAGGCTGATCAATGCCTCAAAAGTTCAATGTAAATTTATTATCAAAGTATATATACGTCACCATTTACAGATTCATTTTTCTCGTAGGCATAGTCAATAAATCAATAGAATAATAGCTATAACAGAAACTATTTAAGATGGCACTGGAGATGCCCAGCTGCTACTTATCAGCAGCAAAAAGTAAAACAAAGAAAGCTATTATTAGCACTTTATTATGAACGATGGAGAGGTGAGCAGAGGTGAGGCATGGTCGAGGCAAAGGGATGGGGTGGTAGGGTCGAAGCAGAGTCGAAGGGTTCCTGAGACCATGTAAAGTCCCAATGTCTGATTGATTTAAGTGCCAGGCTGAATTGAAAAGGTCGAGTATGAGCTGAATTGTGGCAGAGGGCTCCGGTGCAAGGAATGACCTGATGTTTGGATGATTTAAGCACTGGGCCAGATTGAAAATGTCAGGGTGTCAGGACTAGAGGCAAGGTGAGGTCCGGTTCTGCTCAGTTCTGCTTGTTGCGGCGTTTACTCCGCTCTGCACTGAACCGAAACTGTACTTGCTCTGGCTGTAGGGATGCCGGGCCTCGGGATATTTACTTAGCTCTGTGATGAACTGAGGCTGTAGCCTGCTCCGGCTGCAGGGATGCCTGGCCTCGGGACATTTACTTAGCTCTGTGATGAACTGAGGCTGTAGCCTGCTCTGGCTGCAGGGATGCTTAGCTTCGAGTCTTTTGTAAAACTCCATTTCTGATGCTACTGTATTTGCTTACTTTTATTGTTTGCATGATTTGTTTTTTTTTCTCTCAATGCTTTGCGTGTTTGACGGTCTTTTTTTAAAGAGGTTCTTTTTGGAGTTTCTTTACTTTGTGGCTGTCTGTAAGGGGATGGATCTCAAGGTTGTATAATCTATACATACTTCTATAATAAATGTACTTTGAACTTTGAATCAATGAACGATCACACCAACGGGCATTCAACTAGTTTGCAAAAGACAACAAACTGTGCAAATACAAAAAGAACAAAATAATAATCATAAATAAATAAGCGATAAATACCGATAATGAGAGGAAGAGTCCTTGAAAGTCGTTCCATTGTAGGAACAGCTTAGTGATGGGGGCGAGTGAAGTTATCCCCTTTGGTTCAAAAGCCTGATGGTTGAGAGTTAGTGACTGTTCCTGAGCCTGGTGGTGTGAGTCCTGAGGCCCTCCTACCTTCCTCTTGATGACAGCAGCAGTGGGATGAGTGCGCGTTCTGGGTGGTGGGTATCCCTGATGATGAGTGCTACTTTCCTGCAACAGTGTTTCACGTGGATGTGCTCAGTGGTGGGGAGGGCCAGATCCACTACTTTATGAAGGATCTTCCTTTCCATGGCATTGGTGTTTCCGTAGCAGGCTATGATACAACCAGTCAATATTCTCTCCACTACACACCTGTAGAAGCTTGTCAGAGTTTTAGATGTCATGCCATGTAATGTCACCCACTACATCCACATCAGCCACTTCTCTCCTTATCCCCTCAGCACCCTACACCCCCACCCCATGCACAGCCATTTTACATTTACATTCCACACCTCATACCTACACTGACACAGTCACTGTCCCACTGTGTTTTCATAGGCCCTGCTGCTACCTAGAAAAGTTCCTGTTGCCAAGAATCACTTTATCATTTCCTGTCAGTCACCTTATATTCAGAATCTGCATCTTGTGTCACTAATTTACAGTACATGCAATCAGTCTAGTCTTCTGTATATATGGCCACACTCAACAGTTACTTGTTTTATAGGATTGGTTTTATATTTACATTAATTGTGTTTTTATGTTGCATCAAATCCAGGGAAGCAATCATTTTGTTCTCCTTTACATCAGAGTACTAAAGAATGACAATAAACAATCCTGAATCTTGAATATACATGCCTTGAAATTGGATTGCATGCTGCTGATTTTGTCAGCGATAGGCAAATGAAAATTGATTGAAACCAGAATAAATATTGTTTACTCCATTTCTAGATCAAATCACTCCAACCACGAAATTGGACCAGGCACATCCTGTTGTGAGTCACCCTTGCACACCACATGAGATATCATTATCAAGGTAGCACATGGTGATGTCACACATCTTGAAGTTCTTCTTTTGGTACATTATAGGTAATTTGGATTATAGTGTCCTTGGAAGATACCAATTGCACACCACACCCAGAAGAATGTAATGGTAATCCTGGTGTTCTAACCTCAGAGGCCTGTGAGTTGGGAGGCTAGATAAATCCTTGGACGCTGTAACCCAAACCTGCAAAGCCACCCATGTTCTACTTCCTTACATCTTCTAGTCATCCCGTCTTAAATGTTCAAGCCCCTAACCTGAACCACAGGAATTGATTTTTTTTTAAAGTTTGCTCTCTAAATATCAATGCCTATCCATCCAATCTCCCCCAGATGTCAAAGTTCTTACAAGTCCCCTTCCTCGACAATACCCCTCATCCTCCCAGCCCCGCTGGGATTGTGCTGCACAGAGTCTGCAGTGCTACATGTTACGAACATGCCTGATTGTTTGTGACAGAAGTCTCAATGTGTGCAGGAATTTTTAATGATTTCTGTGACACCGTTTGAAGGAATGACTTTGAAAAGGTGCAGCTTTTCAAGAAGAAAGAACTCATTAAGCACTGTGGTGCTGAGAATAGGGTAAGGTGAAAAAAAATAATTTCCAAACTTTTTGACAATATTTACTATGCTGAAACCTGAATAATTTTTTTTGTGACTATCTTCTAGCCTGTAAGCATTCTTGCTATTTCCTCCTCCAGCATCAAAATTGGTCCATGGAACCCAAAGCTCCTGAGATTTGGTGCCGTGGGATTTTTGTAATTATGTAGGAGACAAAACTGAAGTGCATGTTACAGTTGGAAGAATAATAAAGGAGGTGTAATAAACCCAAGTATATGTGTTGCAGACAGCAAAACATTTATCTTGAAAGTGTTCAGATATGTCCCAGTGGACCTAGTGCTCTTCATATTTTGTATAAGTTACATATATTTGTAATATTTGAACACTTGAAGAAAACCCATTGTAGGAAGTAACTCAAATTATGGACTGTAATTGCCTCTAATAAAACAGACCGAACCATCATCATGTTCAGTTCATCGCAAATCTAATAAATCCCCTTCAACTCACTTCTGAGTATGTTATGGCTGAACTGGTACTCACCATGATAACTATCTCAGATGATACTTGCAGACATCCCACCTCTCCCAGAAGTTCCGGGAGACTCCCACATAGTTTTCTCTGTGGGCGGGCCTTACAGTCGATCTCTCCCTCTCCCTCTCCCTCTCCCTCCCTCCCTCCCTCCATCAGTTCAGTTTAGTGTCCTGCAGAGTGTTCCAAAAAAAGAAAATATAAAACATACTTCACCCCTGCCTAATAGGGGTCAAAAATAAAGACAGTGTTGCTCGCTGCACTGTTTGCAACAGTGACTTTTCTATGGCCCATGGTGGGTTAAATGACTGTAAAAGACATGTTGAGGTGAGTTCAACAGCTGTCATTTGTTCATTAGCATAGCTAACGTTATTTAAACCAGCTGGCTGGCTGCGAAGGAGCTACTCTATTGACATCCTACGTGATGAGGCCAAACTCCCTGTAGACTTGCTTAAAGTTGTAATAGAATAAAAAAACAACTCCATGACAATACAAGTAGATATTTTAATGTCACATTTTCTGCATAAGATAATATGTGTGTAAATAGTTTCAATGTATGATCAAATAAATAGTTGTGTTCTTTCATAATCAAGAGTCCTGTATACATACACCCTTGGAGATCGACCGGGGGTGGGGGGGGGTTGGGAAGGATATGGGGTAGCGGGGGCCGGGGGTGATTGTGCTACCTCCCTGAAATGAGTTTTTGCAGGGTGGGATGTCTGTACTTGTTCTCAGGATTGCTTTAACATTTTTAAAACAGATGTTGTACACAAGAAATAAATGGTACAATAATGTAGTACTAATGTTTGTTAAGATTGTAATTTTAACATAGCAAAGTGACCCCTTTCTATGCAAATTCTAATAGAAATAAGATTGTTAATTAAATGTATAATTTCACAGTTGTGGAATAAGACTGTATAAGATTGATTGAGTTTTGTTTAGATACAGGTTGATAATCTCTTTTACCTTATCCTTCTCGTTTTGTTTAGATACATTGTCAGTGCCTCGATGGTCCCCACAGATTCCCCGCAGAGATCTTGGGAATTCAATAAAACACAGGTAGGGTACAACAAATGCTAAGTTGAAAATGTCTCTTCATTTAGATCGCGTAACTACAGCAAGTCACAATCACAGACTCACAATTCAAAGCATCTTTCATTGGGACTGGAACTCAGCATATTGGACAAATCTCACTGACGATGCTAACTCACTGGTTCTCAAATGAGTGAATAAAATAGGTTGATTCTGAAACCTGACTAAGTACCAAAGAAACTTTAAGTGATCAAAGGAGAAGTCTGATTTCGCCAGATTACGGTTTATTTAAGAACAGAAAAGGGTGCAAATTCTCTTCTTTCTCTTTACTGGACCTTACAGCCCAATAAATTAAATAATTAGATGAGCAGGAACTATATTTAAAAAAACAGTAAGAAATTCTACATGTAAAATAACAAGAGAATAACAAGGCAGTGAATATTTACTTTAAAAGATGACTTTGGGGAATTAATGAGAAATGAGAAAATGGAAAAGACTTTAAGTGAATATTTTGTATCTGTCATCATAGATGGATGAATGTAATACATTCCAGGAAGAGGAAATCCTGAGGAAGAAAAAGAGAGGAGCTTAACATTAAATACCAGCGAAATTAACATGATTAATACGGACAATTCATTTGGATGTGATGGTCTCAACACAAGGGCATTAGGGGAGCTGGCTTCAGAGATGTTGATGCATTGGTGTTTTGAGCTGATCTCTTCAACAGGACAGGAGAAAAAGAGGGCTTACTGCCAGTATAACGGGGTAGAGTGGGAGGAGGTGTGAAGCATAAGTTGGACCCAGGTGAGGAGGAGAAGGTATCAAGGTGAGGGAGACAGGAAAGTCAGAATGATCTGAAAAGCTGGCAGATGATGGGTAGAAGAAGCAAAGGACTGAAGAAGATTGAATCTGATAGGAGAGGACATTGGACCATGAAATAAATGGAAGGAAGTGGAGAACCAGAGGGAGAACTTCCCATTCCCAATACTGGCATGTCAACATCCTTCTCTACTACCAAGTTGTGGCTAGATGCAGATTAGAGGAGCAACACCTCATATCCCATGTTCGTAATCTCCAATGTGATGCCATCATCATTGTTTTCTGTAACTTCTTGGAACCATTTCCCTTTTTTTCTCCTCTTCTGCTTCCTGCACCTTTTGCTTACCTTTAATTTTCTTAATTTTCCACACTTCCCGCTCTTTGGCTCCCACGACTTTCTTTTCAGTCCTGATGAAGGGTCTTGGCCTGACGTGTTGACTGGTTATTTCCCTCAACGTTGTTCCTCCAGCATTTTTGTGTATTGGTCCGATTTCTAGCATCTTCAATTGCTCCTCTGTCTCAATCTGTATTGGGCTCCGTAGGGATTTAACAAACAGGTTCTCAAAGAGGATTGAACATTTTACAGTACTTAAATTTCCAAAGGCATTAAAAATGACATATGATATATTAGTTAACTACTGCATAAGGTAGGAACTTAAGCAACTAGATAATTAGAATTAAGATGTTGGCATGGGTGGAGGATTGACTAACTAACAAAAAAAACAGACCAGCAATAAATGGTTAGTTTGAGTTGTCTAGGGTTAACTAATACGGTGTCTTATGAAAATCTGTTTCCCAACCATTTGCAGTTTGTATTAAACTGTATTAAACACTCCCACTGAGACACCCCCTTCCCCACTGTTCCCTTCCCTCATTTCCCTTATTTGGTCTCATGCTCCATCTTCCTATCCGATCTGCAGCTTCCACCTATTACCTCCCAGCATCTGTCTCCATTTTCAGCCCTCCCTCCCTCAGATGCCAATCATCTCTCTTCACCTGGTTCCGCTTATCACTTTACAGCTCTTGAGAGGTCCCACCCTTTTCCTTCACCTCTTTATACTGGCCACCTCCCCTCTACTTTGTCATTTCTGATGAAGGGTCATGACCTGAAACTTCAGTGCTTTGTTTTTCTTTACAGATGCTCCCTGACCTGCTGACTTCCTCCAACAGTTTGTTTTTTGTTGCATATTCCAGTATCTGTAGCCTCTTGTATCTAAAATCTGTACTAATGACTAAGGGTGTGTTGAAGCCAACTTTGCTGATGATACTAAACTAGGTCGGGAAAGCAAATTGTAAGGAGCACAAGTTATCTGCAATGGCCCTTCAGGGTTGCTACATTATTCAGTAGGACCATGGATGATCTGTGCTTGCCCTCATTTCTATTTTGCAGCCAGTTTCCCATTATTCTTCACTCCTCCTGTAATGCTGAATGAGGATTGCGGGTCTGGCAAGTGCAACAGGGAATGCACTGGCTTTGAATAAGTATATTAATCATTTATTTACAAAAAGTAAAAATTCGACCAAGCATTCGTGTTACCTAAGCTATTGAAACTATAAATCTAAATATTCAACAAACATATGTACATTCAACCCACATACTTAGTTGAAGTGCATGCAGAGCATACTTTCCCAATTGTCTTGCCTTAAACAAAGGAAGAAGAGAGCAACCCATTTCCACATGCTATTTTACATATCCAGGATATTTGAAACTGGACACCAGGCAGCTATCTAATGGGAAAAATCCCTGCAGTTTTAAACTAACCAATCACAACAGAAGCAACTTTCCAAAATCAGAATAAGGCATGCCGCTACAGGACACCCCCCTCAACAAAAAAAGTCTCTCTCAGGTTGCAATCTATTCAGCGACACACTCTCCACAGCTTGATTAAGTGAGCAGTCAAAGAAATTTTTCAGTTGGAGTAACATGTAGGAAGGTGTGAGATTATGTTGCTTAACTGAAAAGGAGTTACAAAGTGCTGCAGAGCAGAGGAATGTGATTGTTGGAGGCATAAGAGATTGCAGATGCTGGAATCTGGAACATGCAGCGAGCGAGGGAGGACCACAATGAGTTAAGCAGCATCTGTGGGAAGAAAGTCAACGTTTTGGGTTGAAAGTTTGCATACCAAGTTAGTTTACAGGTATGCCAAATAAAGGGAGGCAAATGCAAAAATGGCTTTTATTGTGGGGGAGGGGAGAGGAGTATAAAATTGTGGAAGTCCAACTACAGCTATACGGAATGTTAATGAGACTACATCTGGAATGTTGTGTGCAGTTATGAGGAGAAGTAGTTCGAGGTAGTTCAGATTAGGTGCACCAGGTTATTGTTAGGATGAAGACGTGTCTTCAGAGAGAAGTTGGGACAAGCTAGATGTGTACACACTGGAGTTCAGAAGAATGAAATATGATGTGATTGAAATACAAAAATTCCGAAGTTGTTTAACAGGGAGAATACTGAAGGGATGATGGTGGAATCTAGAAATAATGTTTTTAACCTTCACTGATTTAAAACAGAGATCAGAAGGAACTTGTACCCTCAAAGAGCTATATCTGTTTAATATTTTCTGTCCAGAAAGCTGTAGAGGCTAAATCACTGAATAAATTCAAGGTTGAGAGAAGCACATGCTTGGTTTCTAGGAATCAAGGATTACGGGGAACAGGGAGAAAAAGAGATCTGAGGCCAAGATCAGAAAGCCATAAACCTATTGAATAATAGTGCAGGCTTGAGAGGCTTCTTGACCCCCCTGTCCTCCTATTTATGTTTTAAGGGCGGCAACTCTTGCTTTATAACTGTGGCATGTCTGCGCCTCCTGCCAGCAGCATCGATGGCCTTGAAATAGAGTCAAGATGACGTTGAGCTGAGATATCCGTCAATGTTGTGACTGAGACTTATTTGCCTTTTAGGTTTGTAGGGATGGTTTGGGAATAGTACAAGGAGTTAGGGGTCAGGTTAGGGATGAAAGAGAGTTAGAGGCTAGGGACAGTAAATGAAGAGTCAGGGGCAAGAGGTGGTGTTCATAGTTCAGATTGGAGTGCTCCACGATGGAAGGTCAGTGATCCCAGAGGTTGGGTCAGCAGGTACTGAGGAGACCAACAATCCTCAAACTCATAGGTTGGAGCTCCATATGGCAGGGAGACAGAAGGGCTGGTCACTGCCCACTCCCCCACTTAGTTGGAGGTCCATGTTTGCCTGAAGGTCAAGGCCTGAAGATCAAACGATGATTGACAAATCTTCAGCTGACACTCAGAGGTCGAAAAAGTCTGGTGGGCAAAATCGAAGGCTGAAATCCAGAACTCAGCAGGACCAGAGGTAAAAGCCCGAAGGTCAAGGATCAAAATCAGTGAGAGTAGAGGTAAACCCTGAAGGTCAAAGCCCTGGGTCAGTTTGTACAGAGGTCAGGGACCCAATGATTGTGAGTCCGGGTCAGGAACTGGGGGTTTGAGGCTCGACGTCTGTGAGTCTGAGGCCAAGTAGATGCCTGGTGGCAACCTGTTCTGAGGTAGGAGGCCTGTGAGTGGGTGGGAAAGTTTTGCTGCTGTTGTCTGGTTTTGTTATTGTTGTTGCTGTTGCTTGTGTTGTTCGTCTGTATGTTTTGGGCATCCCACGTTGGTGCTGGTCAACTTCCGCCAGCACATCCTTGGGTGAGTTAGTCATTAACATAAACCACACATTTCACTATGTTTCAGTGTGCATATGATAAATTTGAATCTGAAATAGCACCAGCTATTCTCTAGAAATAGTGCTCTAACACACTGGACAACCATACTTAATGTAAGGCAGCAGTCTGATTTAAACAAGGAGTATTCATTCACAGTTCACATTGATGAAGATTTAGGAATTTACAGTACTTCTAAATTTCAGCTTCTTTGAATTATTAAGGAAATTCTTCAGTTGTTCCCATGACTTGTAATACTATGATTGTAAGTCATCTACTCACGAATTAAAGCAGATTTCCAAAGTTGCCATGGAAACAATGCTTCCAAATAGGTTTATTAAAACAATGCTACACATTTCTGTGGTGTCTATTGATCTCAAATTTCAGATGTAATTCTAATACAATAGTACAGGATTGCTTTTCTCTTAAGTGTTTCTCTTTTCGACAATGAAACACTGGCAACAAAACTTACAAGTGAACTGTTGGCAATTAGCTGTACATATGCACCACCAAGTTCTAAGGCAATTGAGATACTATGGTGCAGCAAGGGGAATGAAAGTAACAAATAAGCTACTGGAAGAACTCAGTGAACGAAGATCATGTTGTTGCGTGAACTAAGTCAATGGAGAGAAGTACTGGTAGGTATGAAGCAGCTTGCTTATTTGACATAATGAGATACAACAGGCATCATATTGAGACCTCTTTCGGTGGAAGAAGGTCTGTCAGACCCAACGCTACACAGCATTTAATGTGCTAAAGATCAAAGGACAATTCAAATAAATCCATATTTACAATGCTTCCTTTGAGCTACATGTAACAATTCAAATGCCTGGATCTTCCCCACCAGCACACCAATAAGTGTTAATTAGTGTTAATTATTGTCATATCCATGCAATGGATTATTGATTGGATTCATACATATGTAGACAATCAGTTAAGAGCTTGGTTCCTGATCCATCTGGTCTGCATTTTACTGTTACACAGAGCATTTTAAATTTAATCTTCAATGCATATTCAGATCTGATGGTTGGTTGCTGAACTTAATACTAGGTATATGTCCTAACCCCAAAAATGCTGTAACAGATCAAAAAGAGTCCTTCATTTCATTGAGTGGGATCTAGAGATATTTTTGAAGAAGTACCCAAGGAGAGGGACCTTGGTGCCAAGGAAATCTGAAGGACATCGAGAACAGTGGATGGACATCTGAACTGACCAACAGAAATGGCACACTCTGAAACACTGAGCAAGCTGGAAGAAGTATTACAGTCTCATACTTCAAAAGAGGAGCAATCTAGCCTTTACCTATGCGATTGAAATGTACTGCCTTGAGCAGCAAATTACAGTCTCTCTCTCCCACACTCAAGCCTATCTTACAACAACACAAGATTCAAGGCTTGAGATTGTTTAATGTCATTTTTTGTACACAAGTGTAAGGAGAACAAAATAATTGTTACTCCGGATCTAATGCAGCAGAAAAAACGCACAAAAGGTAAAGAACACAATAATAATACTACAAAACACACAATAAATATAAATACATAAGATAGCTTATATACATAGATTGATTGTGTGTTCATAAAGTGACACTAGGCTATACACAATGTGTCTGATGGGAAATGATAAAGTAGTGCAAGAGATAGTAGGTGAAGGTATTGATCAGTCTTACTGCTTGGGGCTTGGGGTGGGGGGTAACTGTTTTTGAGTCTGGTTGTCTTGGTGTGGATGCTGCATAGTCTCCTCCCTGAGCAGGGTGTATGGAATTCATCCCAATGTTACTGGCCCTTTTCCAACACCTTTCTATGTATACTGTGTGTCCTTGATGGCAGCTAATCTGATGACAGTGATGCCTTGGGCAGTTTTGACTACCTGTTGTAGAGACTTCCTGCCTGCTGCAGTGTAGTTTCCATACCGTGCAGTGATGCAGCTTGTTAGGGTGCTGTCTACTGCACATCTGTAGAATGACATGAGTACAGGTGTGCAAAATCCAGCTCTCTTCAGCCTCCTCAGAAAGTAGAGGCATTGGAGAGTTTTCTCATCTGTGTAGGTTGTATTCTGGGACCAAGAGAGGTTGTGTGGGATATTTTATTTATTTATCGGCATGCAGTGTGAAATAGGCCCTTCTGGTCCCTTGAGCCTTGCCTCCCTGCAGCCCCCTGCTTCAATCAAAGCCTAATCATGGAATAATTTATGGTGACCATTAACCTTCCAACCAGTACATCTTTGGACTGTGGACTGTGGCAACAAACCGGATCAATTAGAGGAAGCCCACACGGTCACAAGGAGAATGTACAAACTCCTTACAGGCAGTAGCGGGAATTGAACTTGGGCCACCTGCACTGTAAAATGCTGTGCTAACCACTACACCACCATGTGCACTGCCAGGAGTTTGAAACGGCTCGCAGTTTCCACTGCTGTGTCGCCGATGTAAAGAGGGGTGTGAGTTCCCCTGAAGTTGATAACCATCTCCTTGTTTAGTTGCTAATAAGGAAGAGGTTATTTGCCTGACACCAGGCCTCAAGCTCTTCCACCTCCTCTCTCAATGTCAGGAGATTAACACTGAACTCTCTGTGTATGCACTTAAAACTCTGAAATAAGTAAGTCATTACTTTGCAAATATCATTGTCTCCTACCTAATATCTCTCTGGCTTAATGCATTTATTTGTTTGTTAAAGGATTTTGCACGTTAGAAACTTTCCACATGCCCACTTGTGACAGTTTGCCATGCTTGTGTTCTTATGGTTGCAATCTTGCAAGGAAGTTTCTTCAAATTTGACTCACAGAAGGAGCAGGAGAATGAAAAATCAGTGAGGCATCAACAGAATGCCAGCACACTCAGATGCTAACACCAAATAGGCAGACAGTAGGCCACAAGGAACCTTTTGCGTATCACCTAGTAATTGTGGGCAGCAGTAGGGAAAAGGTAAGAATGTAATGAAACTTATTGTCCCTGCTTGCTGGGGTGTAGCCCTACATGGTCATACTTTCCCAGAGGGATTAGTGTAGGACTGTGCAAGCAAAATACTCAGGAAAAAAACTAATAAAGTTGGACTGTAGAGTATTTGGTCAACATGTTGAACCAAATGCAAGGAACAACCAGGAACATGGAGAATTTCACCCACATCCTTCAGGAGGTTATGGAGAGTCAGAAAGTGTCATTTCCAATTTGAAAGTAGTTCTAATCACTGTTAATACTTTAGAATTATAGGAGATTTCTATCTCTTTGGAGGGAAAGGCCAAGGTTATTCAATTTCTTAATGCCACCATGCAATTTCAGGGTAATTCCATCAGAGAATTTTTTTTAACCAAGCCAGCAGCAGAGATCTTCATTGTAAATTACTGTCCAGCAATGTTGATGCCAGATTGAAAGCACTGCGGTCATTAAGGAGGAGATGGCTACTTTGTAGAAGTTGTTTGCCAGGAATGGCAAAGGTCTGGAGACCTTTGCAATGGTAATATGTTCTGGACTTAACTCAGACCTTTGAGCTAAAGGCGAACTGCTCATCTCCCAATCTACCTCATCATTTGTTACCTCGTCAGAGGCTCCCTGGTAATGCCTCACCTTCCTCGAACTGCGGCCATTCTTCGTGGTAAGCAGCATCCAGAAGTCATTATTTTCAGGGCAAGATATGATCAGGAGCACCTAGCACAGACTTGTGCTTCTTCCACCACTGTAAATGGACAACTTTACAATGGCCACAGAAAGAGTAGCATGACTAAACGGTGTCTACAAGGAAGGTAAGCTCAATGTTTGTTAAGTAGATTATTAGTTGTAGCAAGAGTTTTTTTAAAAAACATTTATCATTTTAATAATTTGGTACAGAGAGATTTTGTGCTAAATATAGCAATTTTATTTTTGTTATTTGGAACAAAGAAATTTATAGGGCTTTGCATGACCACTTTCATGAGAGATGAATTATTATGATATTCCAAAGCACCAGAATTACTTCTTTCAACATGGGGAAATATCAAAATAGCTTGAAGCACATGTCTGACAATTAAGAATATTTAAGAATCAGAATCAGGTTTATTATCATTGACATATGTTGTGAAATTTGTTGTTTTGTGGCAGCAATGCAGTGTAAGATTAAAATGACTATGTTACGTTAAATAAACAGTGCAGAAGAAGAATAGCAAGGTAGTGTTCTGAGGTTCATGGATGGTTCAGAAGTATAATGGCAGAGGGGAACGGCTGTTCCTAAAATACTGAGTGGGGGTCTCAATGGTGGAGAGTCATGTGCCCGTGAGTCTACAACCCTCTGTAGCCTCTTTCAATCCTGTCCATTGGAGTTTCCAGAGCAAGTGGTGATGCAACCAGTTAGAATGCTTTCTATGGTACACCTGTAGAAATCTGCTAGAGTCCTTGGTGACATAGCAAATCTCTTCAAGTTCCTAATGAAATATAGCCACTGGCATGCCTTCTCATGATTGCATCAAAATATTGAGCACAGGACATATCCTCTGAGATGTTGACACCCAGGAGCTCAACGCTGCCCACCCTTTCCATTCCAACCCCTCAGTAAGGACTGGTGTTTATCGTCAGTACTTGACTAGTCTGAAATAAAGTTCCCACTAATGAGGGAAATACTGTTGTTTACCATTGCATGAGGGTTCAAAACGTTAACTGCACTCAAATCAGATGCAGATTAATATGCACAGACCCTGACCTTTGACCTGTATCTCTGATAAATAATGAGGCTTCCATCTCAAACGAGTGTGCATTATTTGCATTGACAACTCCGTGTAGTCACACTGAAACAATCTCAGTCCCCATTGCTACAGAAGAGAATTGTAATTAGGTACTTGACTTTGGCATTCTATCAGTTGAGAGAGAACCTATTCCGTAATATATCATCATAAACAAGAGAATATCTACAGAAACAGCTTGAAACGTCAATTGTTTAATCTTTTCCATAGATGCAGCCTGGCCTGATGAGTTCCTCCAGCATTTTGTGTGAATTACCATAATATGTCATGTCCTCTTTTCAGAACTTATTTGAAACAATATACAAGATCATTTGATATTGCTTCATGTGGTGTATCATTCTTGAGGCTTTCTCCATGCAAGTGCTCAGATCTCAGATGTTAGTCTGGATTTGTATACATTTCTCTCACTTAACTTGGATCACAATACTTGCTTGGCTGCCTCTTGTAAATTCACCAGTAAATTGAGTAAGTGTTGTGACCTTCTTGTTTTCAAAGGAAAGACCTTTAACTATATTTCATTGGAAGCCTTGTTCAACAACATATGGCACCCTAGACTTTGACTGCACTGGAAATTTACAACATTACAAGATTTGTTGGCCACAGACATTTAACACTCATTTTTATGTTGCTACTCAAATTTTGTGCTTTAAGAGGCTTCAGTGTATTCTGGATGAATGAAAACAGAAAAGCTAGTTTAAGCTGATTAAGTTGATTATCTGCCTATTTCAGCAGATAATCCTTGAAGAGGGTCATCATTTCAGGCCAGGGACCCTTCATCTGAACTGGATAGTGGAGTAAACAAATGCGTTTTAAGTTGCAGAGAGGGGAGTTGTAGAAAGGGAGTGATGGAGAGGGAATGTCTGTGGAGAAGAAAGCTGTCAAGGCAATAGTGACTTTGAATACACAATTAAAGGGAGAAGAGAAGCAACCGACAGAAGATAAAGGGAAAGAAAGATTAGCTTTTGAAACATACAGTGAACTGCGTCATTTTGCATCAAATCAAATCAGTGAGGATTGTGCTGGACAGCCTGTGCCACTGCATTTCCAACTCCAAAAAAGCTTGCCCATGACTCACTAGGCCTGACCAGATGCTTTTTTGGAATATGGGAGGAAACACATTCATTCAGGGGAAGAACATTCAAACTTCTTACAGAATTGAACTGCGATCTTAGAGCTAGTGCTGTAATAGTGTTGCACTAAAAACAAATTGAATTCAGAATATGCAGAAGAGCATAATAATTTTACCAGCATTCTGGGCTCAAGTAACTTTCTCTCAAGGGAAAACAAGATCTGTTCAGGAACAAGTGTCTCACAGGGTATTAACAACTTCTTCAATGTTGCTTCATTAATCTTCCTAAGCTCACTGGTGTTAGGAACTCGTTTCGTTGACAGGTGGAAAATATTCTGCTTGTGTTTTCAAACAGATCTCAAATTCAGAATTTTGTTTTCTAGAGATTATTTTGTCCTTCACTCCTCACTTACCAGCACAGATTATCTGATGTATGGTACTTTCATTTTAGTGAACAAAACTTGTGCAGAATAGGCAGGAAAAAAATTATGCTGTCCTCTGTTTGGATAGCCGTAATTTCCAATTTTTTCTCATAAATACATTTGAACAGAATATACATTTTGAAATAAAGCAGAGTGTCCTTCATTTTACCTTTGTAATGGATCAGTAAATTTTCATTTTAACAGTTGTAATATGTTAAACCATTGGTTGTTATTTCAGTAACAAGATAAATGGAAAATCCTTTAGTTTAACTCAGCTCTGTCAGGCAGTATTACTCACATTTTATTAACCTCGGACCTCATTCTGCAAATCCACAGGCCTGAATAGATGCTATATTGAGTTGGTAAACAGGTTAAACTTCACTATTATAAAAGCAAAAACAATTACTTTCGAAACTGGCAGTTGGAGGGAGAAGCGTGAACAGGAAAAGATTGGATCAGGGAGGTATAGCAAAGTGATGGAATGTGTCAGTGACAGTGCTTTCAAGTGGTACGTACTCAACAGTGCCTGCTCACTGATGCCTGATTAAGGATTCACTTTTCTCCAGACTTCATCATGGATTTGGTCCAACGATGGACAAGTTGAATTACAAAGGTGAAATGGGATTTATTGCCTTTGATATCAAGGCAATATTCAACCAAGTGCGACGTTAAGGAGTTCTTGTAAAACTGAGATCAATGGGCTGAAGCCACACCTCACACAAAAGAAGATGATAGTGGTTGTTGGAGGTTAACAATTTTAGCCTCAGATATCACTGCAGAAGTTCCTCAGGGTAGCGTCCTCAGCCCTACTGTCTTCTGCTGCTTCATCAATGCCTTTCCTTCCATCATAATGTCAGAATTAGGGTTGTTTGCTGATAATTTCACCATGTTGAATTCCAGTTGGAACTACTCAGCAAATGAAGTGTTCTGTGTCTCTATGCAACAGGACCAAGAGAACATTCAGGGCTGGACTGTTGAGTGCCAAATTACATTCATGTCACTAAATTACCAGTCAATGCCTGTCTCGAACCAGTGAGAATCCAACCTCTTTGTTTTATCATGGTCATGTTCTTTGCCATTAACATCATTTGGGTCATCAAGGACCAGAAACCCAACTGAACCAGCTATATAAGTACCATGACTATAAGAACAGATCAAAGGTACTCTGTGGTGAGCATTTCACTTCCTGACACCTCCATATTCTCCGTTACAGTTTCAACAGATCTCAAAAAGGTTGTCATGCTCCAAGACAGAGCAGTATACTTCATTAGTGCTTTGCTATTCCCTGTAAACTTTCTCACCACCACCACTGCACTGTGGTTATGATGTGTACCATCTCCAAAAAGTACTGTATTTGCTTGAAAAGTATCTTTCAAACATAGGGCCTTTACTAGTGCAAAGGACAAGGCACATAGGAACTCACACACCATCCTGATCTAAAAAATAATTCTTCACTGTTGCTGAGTTAGATCCTAGAACTTCCTATCCAACAGCACCGTGAAGGCATTATCAATCGTAGGATGGAAACATTACAAAAAACATTTCACCACCACCACCACCTCAAGGGTAATTAAGGATGGGTACGAAGTCCTGGTCTTCCCAGAAACACTGACTTCTCCCATAAAATGAAAAGCAAATCTCTGCCTTGACTGTGACTAATGGGCATTTAAACAGTGGGAGGCAGTAGAAATGATACGCTACAAGCCCAACTACACAGTGAAGTCTAGTTATAATATGTGTGATGTCTTCAGTAATTATTCCTTATTGACTTAGCATTCCTGGGATTTGGAACTATTTAGTAGTCTTCCTCAGTGGAACACTGAACTAGGCTAACATAAAATGGAGACTGGTTCAGTCTCAAGGGAACTTTGTTGCTATAATGTATGATGCATATCCTTTTCTTTCGCACTGTAGAAATGGTGGTGCAAAATGGCTAGACATTTGCATTCGTAGCCAGAGAGGGCTTATAGCTCCTATTCTTCATTCTTCATATTTCTTGGTTGGTTCCTCTCCCAGGTCAATCAGATTTCAGGATCAGAAGAAACAGTGACTCCCCACCCCTCAGCCTAATTCTACGTTCTCCCACAAGATGAAACATCTTGAGTTCCTGATGAGTTCCTCCAGGATTTCGCATGTTGCTTGGATTTCCAGCATCTGCAGATTTTCTCTTGTCTCCACAATCAAAATTGTGACTTTAAAAATATTACCTGTTTAAAAATAAATCCTGTCTCAATTTTTTCAAACTCTAGTGGACAATATTTCCTCTTAAAATAATCTGCCCATTTCAGGTGTGTTTTGTCAACCTCTGAACTGCTCCAAAGCATCAACATCCTTCCCTAACTGAGAATAGTAATACTGTACATGGCATTCTAGATGCGATCTCATCATTGCCTAGTAAAGCTTTGTTTCCCTTTCACAATGAGTAACATAATTTCTTAGCTTTTTCTCTGAACTCCTTTGCTTACGGGCCCACAGAAAAATGTAAGCAGCACAGAAAAAGCTGGAGGAACTCTGCTTGTCAGGTACCATTAATGGAGGGAAATAGATATTTGACATTACAGGTTAATGCACTTCATCTGGACCAATGAAGGGTCTCAGCCTGACTGCTGGCTGGACATTTCCTACCAGTGATGCTACTTGATCTGCTGAGTTCCTCCAGATTTTTGTGAGTTATGCCAGATTACAGAATCTGCAGCCTTTTGTATGCTCAGGAAAGTGCGTGGTTCTTTTCTTGGCAAGTTCGATTGATGTTCCCACCGGTACAGCTGGGTGGTCAGAATGAAACTTGGTGATAACACATCCTTGTGTTAAGTGGCTGGATTTTAAAATTAGAATCAAACAAATCACCACTGGTTTAACTGAACTCAATTTAAACTGAAAATTCATTTAGTTTCTGCAAGTTTACAATAAGAGTTGTAGAATTATGGGTCATTTATGAAGAACTCAGTGTGCTTTGTGATTTCATCATTATGTTTGCCTAAAACTTGATTTTGAAAGATCTAATTATTTGTATTATTTCATGCCATTAAAGTCTTTCTTAACTTTATTCAGTGAATGGGTTGCTGGGTGTCATTGAAACCACAGTTGGGAGAGAGCTTGCAATGTACACCATATCTGGAACAATTCTTGCTAATCGACCAAAAAATATATATAAATTAATGTGAGAAATGGAATTGGACTTTCTGAGGATCTTTTCTCATCCACTTCCAAATAATTTAGTAGGAACGGTACCATTTTCCACAGGGGTTCTATCTGTCTGTAATTAATTAAGCACTATCGGGCCACAGTACTAAAAGATAAACATTTAGGAGTTCTGCGCAGGGAATTCTAGAAGGAAGTGTTCTGAATTCAGGTCAGCAGTAAATTGGCATTTTCATTAGTTTATACCAGTGACAAACCATGCCAGTAGAGGTGGATTTTTAAAAGATTTGAAGAAATAAATCAAAGAAGAAAAGGCTAATGGTGTTGGAGGTAGCAAGGAAGGTTGTCTAAGGCTACTGCAGGGTGTAGATCAGGTGAAAAGTTGGACGGAGCTTTTGCAGCTTCATCCTGATCAATGTGAGTTGATGGATTCGAGATGTCAAATAGAGACAGGGCATGTGCTATAAACAGTAAGGCATTAAGGAATGTTGATGAACAGAGGGCCCTTCATGTTCAGGTCCATTGTTCCCTGAAAGTGGTAATACAACTAGATGCAGACAAAGGCATAAGGAATGCTTGACTTACGTGTTGGGGCATTAAGTGCAAACGTTGGATGGTTATGTTGCAAATTTACAAAACACTAGTTAGAATGTATTTGGAGTACTGTGTGCAGTTCTGATCGCCGCAGAATAAGAAGCATGTAATTGCACTGGAAAGAATGCAGACAGGATTCATCAGGATGTCATCAGGATTGAAGCACTTAAGTTATGGGGAGAGATTGGATAGGCTAGGTTTGCTTTCCCTGGAGAAAAGGAGGCAGGAGGATTAACTGACAAGAGGTGCATAAATTATGCGAGGCATAGAAAGGGTAGCTACTTGTTTTTTTTCCCATAGTAGGGATATCTAAAACAAGAGGGTAAATGGGACGGGCAGAATGATTGATATAGATGTGGTGGGTTAAAGGGTCTGATACTTTGCTATCCAAGTCTATGATTCTAAGTGTTGGATTATGCTTTCTTCAACAACTTATTGCAATAACAAACACATATTCTTGCTTACTTTAGGTCAAAAGCAATGCATTTTTAAAAATATTGAGCTAGTAACTTCACAGATTACATGTGTATTTTATTTTTCCTTTAACTTGCCTATCCGTGGTAGTATTGTTTCAGTATAATTAAAACTAATAATGCAATTGATTGACCCTAAATAAAATTATTTTATCTTATCTTTTCTGTAGATTTTCCACCAAGTACTGGATGTCACAGACCTGCACAGTATGTGGGAAAGGAATGCTTTTTGGCTTGAAATGTAAAAACTGCAAGTACGTAATCTACTCAGTTTGGAATATGAGTTCCTTGGTTCCCTAATCTTGGTGATAATACTTAGAGAATGTGTACCTTTTAATTATGTCAGTGCCGGATAACTAGGATACCAGTATTACCTCCCCTGCCCTTCAGAACTCTAGCACGGGATTTTCTTGGGATGTCACTTGAGGCCCTGGTTTCTCACCTGAATGGTACAGTCTACAGTCGCATATTGGAGTGTAAAGTTAGATTCACACAAGTTTCAGAAATCCGTAAGGTACTGACTGAGAGGCAAGAGTGCTTGTCATTAAGTGGTGACTGAGATTAGTGTAGAGGCAACTTAGTACCTGTAGAGTTACCATCTGCAGAAAATAAATATTGCTGTCCATTCTTCATAAGGGTCCTTAGAGATACTAATGTAAGTTCATATAACAACAGTGATATATTATTTGCTATGATGTATGCAGACGTTGAAAGTGTAGTATAAAGCACTGGCACTACAGAGAATTGAGGTGTTCCCCCACAGTCAGAGAATACCAGAGGTTAAATCACTCTGTATGTTAATTCTATATCTGAGTGAATGGTTCAGTGGTGAGATTGGCAGGAACGAAGAGTGGATTGGCAAATGCACAAATTGACAAGGAAATTGAAATGATTACGCTAAAAACCTTTCCATTTCTTGCCAAGATAAAATATTTCCTTTGTGCATTGTAAGACATGGGCAACTAATACCACAGTCTTCAGGCTGCTTGATGAAGTGGCTCGGTCCGAATCATTGACCATTTATTCCCTTCTGTAGATGCTGTCTGACTTGCTGAATTTCTCCAGCATTTTATGCATGTTACTCAAGGTTTGCAGCATTGGCAGAGTCTCTTGTTCAAGACAAACCTGAGAAAATCAGCAGATACTGGAAAACCAAAGCAATACACACAAAATGCTGGAGAAACTTAGCTGGCCAGGCTGCATCTATGGAACAGAGTTAATATCCGGCGTATTGGGCCGAGACCCTTCATCAGGACTGGAATGGAAGGAGAGAAGTCAGAGTAAGAAGGTTGGGGAAGGGAAGGAAGAAGTACAAGGTGGCAAGTGATAGGTGAAACCAGAAGGGGGGAGGGGATGAAGTAAAGAGCTGGGAAGCTGATTGGTGAAGAACTAAAGGGCTGGAGAAGGGGGAATCTGATAGGAAAGGACAGAAGACTATGGAAGAAAGGGAAAGGGCAGAGCACCAGAGGGAGGTGGTGGGCCATTAAGGAGATAAGTTGACAGGGACAAATGGGGATAGGGAAAGAGAGGGGAAGGGAAATTACCAAAAGTTTGAGAAATTGATGTTCATGCCATCAGGTTGGAGGAGCAACACCTTATATTCTGTCTGGGTAGCCTCCAACATGGTGGCACAAACATTGATCTCTCGAACTTTCAGTAATTGCCCCCCCCTTCACCATTTCCCATACCTGTTTTCCTCTCTCAACTTATCTCCTCACCTGTCCATCACCTCCTGTCTTCTGTCCTCTCCTATCGAATTTCCCCTTCTCCAGCCCTGTATCTCTTTCACCAATCAACTTCCCAGCCCTTTACTTCAACCCCTCCCTCCTGCCCGGTTTCACTGATCACCTACCACCTTGTACTTCTTCCTTCCCTCCCCCTTCCACCTTCTTACTCTGACCTCTCACCTTCCTTTTCAGTCTGATGAAGAATCCATGCCCGAAACATTGACCATTTACTCTTTTCCATAGAAGCTTCCGGTCTTCTGAGCTCCTCCAGCATTTTGTGTGTGTTGCTTTTGTTTATGAGGCTATTTCAGTCTCTGGGTTTTCCTGGGAAATTAAAACTTCATCAGTTAATAGTTCGGATGGTTTGAAATATTTAATTGCTGGTTTCAGGTTTACACAATTTAAATAAAATCATTGCCTTGCCTGCCTTAATGATATTAAACCAGTCTGCTGACGATGAAAAATCAACAGCAATATTTTCAAGTTTAAATAATGGGCATCATACTCTTGACTTTCCAGTTTAGTCTTCAGGAGCAACCAAATAAATAACAAGTAAAATTAGATTCCAAGTCTAGCAATGAGATCCAGTGCAGAATAGGCCCTTCTGGCCCTTTGAGCTGGGCCATCCAACAATCCCCCAATTTAATCCTAGCCTAATCATAGGACAGTTTACAATGACCAATTAACCTACCAACTGATATGTCCTTAGACTGTGTAATGAAATGGGAGCACCGAGAGGAAACTCACACGGTCACAGGGGGAACGTACAAACCCCTTATAGGCTGCAGCGAGCATTGAACTTGGGTCTCTGGTATTGTAAAGCGTTGTGCTAACCACTATGCTACCAGGCCACTCAAATGACTCAGCTCAAATCAGAAAGCCACGAAAATAACTTACGCTGAAAACATCAATGTGTTTTGTGTTCACATGTTTATAGGCTTCCTACAAACAGGGTTCAAAGAGATACCTCTTGTCAGGCTCAAAGTGATACCTCTTGTAGTTATTCTCATTTTGCACCACTCCTGATCCAGGGTGGGTTAAATGACATGATGCCAACTGATGGCTCCAGCAATTTCTAATGAACTCCAGAAGTTCCCAACTGTGCAGACATCTTTATTTCCTGTGAGCTTTGTGTAGGAGGGCAATAAAAGTGTTCTTTTTTTTATGTCTACTAAGTTTACATTCAGCAAGTTCCCTCCTTACTGCAAAAATATTTTTCTTTGAAGTCAAGCTCAAAGCAAGAGGATTCTATTGCTGCAGCAATAGATACTTAAGGGATACAGAAACAAGCTGAGCAGATTGATTGATATGTAGAGATCAACCATGATTAGTTTCGATGTTGGAACTGGCTTTGGGAATGTGGTACTGCAACTTTACTCTAAAGTGCTTCACAAGGTAAAGCTTACTTTACATCTTGTCTCATGGACAGCAGCAACCGCCATGAAATCAGCCCAGGTCCTCAGGAAATGCATCTCAGATCAATCAAAGAACAACTTACCAGTTTATGCAGTAAACGACAGATGAATTACCATCTGGGCAATCTGTTATTCATCCACTTTATAGAAAACTAGTGCTTTGCCAGGGTGCATATCATTATAAATAGCCTATGGCTATGCTATCTCTTCTATTCCTAGTCTTTTTAGAGTAGTGGTCAGTTTTTGCTTTACTGTAAAGCGTTGTGCTAACCACTACACTACTCTGCCACCGCAATGTAGTAAAAGGAAATGTGATATAAAGTGGTATGTATAGACACTGAAGTTCGGGGGTCCCCAAACTTTCTTTTGCCATGGACCAATACCAATAAGCAAGGTGTTCATGGACCCCAGGTTGGGAACCCTTGCTCTGTGGTTGAGATAATGGTACTATTTTGCAGTATTCTCCAGCAAAGGTATTAAAGAACATCATAGTGAATTGTGTGTACTTTCCCCATATAACATGGTATTACTTTGTAAATAGAGTAATCTAACTGTGCCCTTTGGCGCTGAACCGATAGATAAGCTTTTTGAACCATCTGTGTTGTAATTTTTCACACGTCTAATGGAGTACAGAGAGCATGATTGCGTTACATGAAGGTCTGGAACACTGGCAGATAGACAGGCCATGCCAGAGGGTGACTGGATCAGATTGGTTAGCTAATTTTCACCCCGGCCTATTTATTTGTTATTGCCTTTAGATTCCCATGGGCAAATTAGATAATGATATCCCCAATATGTTACTTTTATCACAATAAGTACAATAATAACTAGAAGCAGAATTAAATATTTGCAGGGTCTCACATTGTCTTAGTGATAGAATTTTCGCAATCTCTTGTTCATCTCTGGATTATGTGTGTGGCCTCTGGTCATGGTCGACCATGGTAGCCTCTTCAGGGTGCAAGCCAGGGCATAGTTGATATGAAAATATGAAATATGAAAATCCATTTGTTGCCCATGCAGTGGGACCCCCCCTCTTCATGCTGATGACAGCTCCAAAGGAACGACAGAAGTCGATACAGTTTGGTGCCAACAGCATTGCAGGAATTGCCGTGCCAGTGCTGGGTACAGCAGTCAGCTGCCTTCAGGACTCCAACTCCAGATTTTTCCTCAGTGTTTACTCCCAAAGCCTTTCCTGTGAGCGGGTATTGCGGCCAGGTAGTGGAGGTTTGAAATCGGAGTTTTCCCTCTCCTAGATGAGCTACCATCCATGGCTAACGAACCCCAATCTGCCCAGAGCAACTGGTTTTAAGGCACCAGTGGCCCACCTTTGCCCCTTCTCCTGTCAGTGAGAACAGCTCCGCCAGGCATAAGAACTATGCCACACGTGAAGGCCAGGAGTTGGGCTTGGTTGTCAGAGGCCGTTTGAGACACACGCCATGAAGAGCATTTGTTTAGCAGTGGGAGCTCGTCCCCACTACCACCCTTCTGCTATGACTACCCTTGGAGCCATCTCTAGATTAAATGGCAGTAAATGGGATGGAACCTAATCTCCATGGGAATCTGACTTTTCCTCCTGCCATTTTGGGAGTCTCAGAGTAACAAACTGAAAATGGCTTTATTGAACCTCGCCAAAAACACACAGATCTGGAAAAAGATAAATTTACTACTTTCAGAGCTCAGTGTCGCTTATTATATTATTCAGCAAAAGGATCATTGGCAGAGATTTAAGATCCCTATTTTGGCTCCTGCTCCTTTTCCTTTCCTGGTGGAGGGTTTTGGCCTTCAAACATTTATTTCACTCCACAGATGCTGCCTGGCCTGCTGAGTTCTTCCAGCGTTTTGTGTGTGTTACTCTAGTTTTCCAGCACCTGCTGCATTCAGAATACCAGTCCATCCTCTAATCAAAAATTGATTTGTACTAGCTTAGGGAACACCTATAATCAATGCAGCTTAAAAAGAACGTTACAGATAGAGCATCACACACAAAATGCTGGAGGAACCCAGCAGGTCAGGCAGCATCTGTGGATATGAGTAAACATTCAGCGTTTTGGGCCGAGACCCCATCAGGACTGAAAAGGAAGGAGGAAGAAGTCAGAATAAGAAGGTGGGGGAGAAGGAGGAGCTGATAGAAGGTGACAGATGAAGCCAAGGGGGTGGGAGAGGAGGAATGAAGTGAGAAGCTGGGAGGCATAAGTGGAAAAAGGAAAGAGCTAAGGAAGAATGAATCTGATAGGAGAGGAGTGTGATTACTAGGAGAAAGGGAAGGAGGAGGGGTACCTGGGGAGGCGGATTATAGGCAGGTGAGGAGAAGAGGTGAGAGGCTATAGTGGGGAAATAAAAAAGAGGGAAGGGGTGGGGAAAAGGTTATTGGAGAAATTGATGCTCATGCCATCAGAAAGGAAGCTACCCAAACAGAATATGAGGTGTTGCTCATCCAACCTGACAGTGTCTTCATCATGGCAGAAGAGGAGGCCATGGGCTGACATGTTGGAACGGGAATGAGGAGAGGAATTGAAATGGTTGGCCCCCGGGAAATTCTGCTTTTTTTGCGGATGGAGCTGAGATGCTCGACATAGTGGTCCCCCAATCTAGAAGATGCCACACCGGGAGCACCAGATACAGTAGATGACCACATGTGAAGAGTTTTTTCACCCAGAAGGTCTGGTTTGCTTGGGGCCCTGAATGGAGGTGAATGGGCAGGTGTGGCTCCTTGGCCACTTGCATGGGTAAGTGCCAGGAGGGAGATTAGTGGGGAGGAACAAGTGGACAAGGCGATATGTAGGGAGCGATCCTTGCAGAAGGTGGAGAGTTGGAGGGAAAGGGAGGTAAAGATGGTGTTGTTGGTAGGTTCCTTTTGAAAACACCAGAAGTTTTGGAGAATGATGTGTTGGATGTGGAGGTTCATGGGGTGGGAAGATAGGATGTGTGGATATCTGG
Organism: Hypanus sabinus; assembly: GCF_030144855.1. Classification (NCBI taxonomy): domain Eukaryota; kingdom Metazoa; phylum Chordata; class Chondrichthyes; order Myliobatiformes; family Dasyatidae; genus Hypanus; species Hypanus sabinus. The sequence goes on from NC_082718.1 coordinate 101,888,590, forward strand.
GAAATGGAGGAGATGTGGATGAGGGCAGCATCAATGGTGGTGGAAGGGAAACCCCATTCTCTAAAGAAGGATGATATAGCTGATGTCCTGGAAAAGGAAGCCTCATCCTGGGAACAGAGGCAGCAGAGATGAAGGAACTGAGAAGAGAGAATGGTATTTTAACAGGCGAAAGTGGGGGAAGAGAAGTAGTCAAGGTAGCCATGGGAATCAATGGAGTGAGAGAAGATTTCAGCAGATATTTTGTCTTCAGCTTTGGAGACAGAGAGTGAGAGAGATGTCAGAAATGGACCAAGTAAATTTAAGGGCAGGGTAGAAATTGGAGGCAAAGTTGATCACAGTGACAAGCAGCACCAATGCAGTCATCAATGTAGCACAGTATGAGCTGGGGAACATTACCAGGGAAGGTTTGCAACATGGAATATTCCACAGAGCCAATGAAAAGGCAGACATAGCTGTGGCCCTTGCAGGAGAAAGGCAAACTTAGAGTTAGTGAGCACAGAAAAAAAGGCCCTTTGCTGCAATTAATCTGTATTTATACTCAAAGGACCATTTACACAAAAGATATTTTACTTTTATTCACTCCACATCCCCATCAACTTTCAGAGATTCTACCACCCAGCTTTATTTTCAGTGGCCAATTAACCTACTGGCATGCATGTATTCAGGATGTGGGAGGATACAGGAGCACCCTGAGGAAACCTACACATTCACAGGGAGGATGTGCAAATTCAGCACCGGAAATCAGCATTGATCTAGGCTCCTGGAGATGTGAGACGGTAGCTTTACTGGATGTTCTATTGTCCCCAGTAAGCAAAGTAACAGAGAATTCTATCTAAAAATATCTTGGACATGAAGTAATGCTGCTATATTTACCTATACTAATATTTAGTTTTCCTTTCTTCATTAGGTTGAAGTGCCATAACAAATGCACCAAAGAAGCCCCACCTTGTCATTTACTTATCATTCATCGTGGAGGTGATGTTTAAATATTTGAATTATGTAATTTTTATTACCTTCTGAAATTAGTCAATTAGCAAATTTATTGGATTAATTATTCTTTCTTTCAATTTTGTGAATACGTAAATGCATTTCCTTGATAATCAATGCAGATATTTTATTTAGCAAGGCACAGCACGTTCAATAAATTTTATATTATTTTAACATTCAAATAGTGATACAATTCCATAGGAGTAAATTGAATTTACTTTAATAAGATTTGTATGACAATATTTGTACTGTTTTTTCAATAATAACCCTATTTTGTTTGTAGTAAGATTTATAACTCTTTGTGCATGAAATGTCACTGTAAAATAATGCACTTGCCCCATGTGTATCATGGGTTCAGGGTTAATAGAACAACAAATTATTAGAGACCGCAATAAAATCTGGAAGTACAATTCAGATAACTGTGGATTTATCCACAGTTTTTCAGGAAATGCAGAGGAGGCTTGACCTAAAGCAGAGCAGCAGAGATGATTTAGCTGTAAACGATTACTTTATTAACAGACCACAAAAATAACAATTCTTGAGGGGCCACAAAACCAGACAGAATAGAAACTAAACACAACAGGCTCCAAGATAAACTTTGGGTAGAGGGAGTGAAGGCTAGGAGCAACTAGTTGAGGCCAGCTGGTTTGATGAGTGAACATGGACTGTATATGAGATCTGTGGTTAAGTAGGCTGCAGGTAATGAGACTGAAACAAGCGGAAGTGAATCTTATTAGTTAGGTGGAGACTAAAAGGTGCCTGCATGTGTAGGCCTGACACACTTTAAATAACCAGATATTATCTAAAATAGGCTGCAGTGTAATAGGAATAGCAGTCATTTTGCTGAGATTTTTAAATCATTATTTCCGGAGACCAGCATTCTGTACTAAATCTAGCACGGGAACAGATTCATATAATTCATAGATCTAGATAAAGATTTAGTGGAATTTCTCCTCTGATTCTGGCAATATAACATTAACTTTATTTTGTTTGTTCTTGACTTATTTTAAAAATATAGATTTGATGATGCAAGGCCATTTGGGAAATGTATCATAAATTGGCTCTTTTTATGGTTTTCGTTGTCTGAAGATATTTTGGAAGTCTTGAATGCAAATTTGCAATAAACACTTTAGTCTCCATATTTAGTCTTCATCTAAATATTTTTTTAATCCTCAGTTGTTGTAACATCGTAAATACAACAAGCCCTTCAAAGCAGAGGTTACCAAGTGCTGCTCCAAGATCTGGCAATCTATTCTTTGAGGCTTGACTATCCAGAGCTATGAATGCTCATTTCTGTGTGTCCATTTTCCTGGAGCTAGATTTAGTTCAGGTGTGCTAGTCATGTTGGTCTCCTCAGATCTATGGCCATAAATTAGTGATTCAAAATTCAGCAAAATTATTGCTATATCTGTTACTCTGGAAACTTGTTTAGGTGATATCTAGTTATACAAAGTGTGTATATACCAGTAACTATTTGAATTGTGCATGAATATTTGATAACTATTTCCAAAGTGTTATCCATCCATTAACACCAAGGTCCATAACATTTTTTATGCAACCAATTCTGTTAAGATTTTTGTTTCTTGGTTGAATTTTGTGAGTTTGATAGTGCTGTACAAAGAAGGTTGTAACTGTGATCAAAATTAAACCAAGGTTACAGAACAAGAAACAGTTCACTCCACCACATCCAAGGCTGTTGAATTATCCAGTCCCACTCCATACCATGGGAATCTTTTCCTTATGCTGTACACAGCATCTGGAATTTTATAAATCTGTGCTGAGATTACAATTACTTTATGACTTTAAAAAATTATGTGCAAAATTATCAATTTTATTGACCCATCCTCTCCAATAATGGATTTGCTACTTTGAGCTTAAATGGGAAGATTCTTCTATTACCTGATCAAAATCTTAGAAACAATGACATGTTGTTAAGTTTTGATGTAAATAATTCCTAGAATTCCCTTAAAAAAATCCACTTTATGTAAATCCCTAACCTTGATCAATGAAATCTTCAAAAACTGGACTGGAACTAAGTTGTTATCTATTTTCTTTTTGTATCTCTCCAACAGGATGAAAGTAGAATACTTTCAACTTTGTAGAAAAAGTTACATTGAAGAGACAAGATGTTCCTTTAGACTTGTAGGATTAATTTTGAAAATTCCTCTGCTTGTCGCATGTCTAGAAAATATAGAAAATGGTTAATTTTCAACATGCCAGAAATTCAATTTAAAATACAGGGTCATAATCTACATAAACCTAAGGGGGTGGGGGTGGAGGGCAGAGGGCAAGGGGAAAACCATATAAGGAGAGATGTCTCTTCTTCTAATCAATGCTGCCTTGTTCTTTATTTGAGGGTGCTGATTTTACTATGGAGCGCCATCATTTCAAATCAGCTAAGTTATTAATTATGAAATAAATCATGGTCATGCATAATAATAGTAATCTGCAAAGCTTTTTCCTCACTTGTAGCCATCTCTGATTTTCAGCAAGACTCGTGCGAACAGAATCCGTGCCATGTGACATTCACAATCCTCTTAAGAAGCCACCCAGGTACTCTGATCTGCACTCCAGCCAAACACTGCCAAAAACCAACAAAATTAATAAGGTAAGCCTTTTAGTTCACTTATACTAGACAAATAATATTCCCATAAAAATAACACATTAATCGCAATCAGAATCAGGTTTACTATCACTAAGTAGGTCATGAAATTTGCTACTTTGCGGTAGCAGTACAGTGCAAGATGGAAAAATTACAATAGGTTACAAAAATAAATTAGATTCAAGATTCAATATTGTTTAAAGTCATTTCCTTTACTCAAGTGTAAAGGAGAACGAAAAAATACACATTAAGATACAGAACACAGTGTGGGAGGTCTCCATCAGTCAGGTCCACTATGGATGTTGCATCTTAGCTGTCTAGATATGAAAGCGTGGGCAGTACGATATGGAGAGCAAGCTGTTGCCCATGTAGCAAGCTCTCCCGTTCCAAAGGAACGGCAGAGACTGATACAGTTTGGTACCAGCATTGTCACAGGAGTTTCTAGTCAGCGTTGAACTCAATGTAGGACTGCCTTAGGGACTCCACCTCTGGATTTTTCCCTGGGGGTTTACTCCTGAAGCCTTCCCCATGAGTGGGTGTAGCCACAAGGCAGCGGAGATTTGAAGCCAAAGATTCCATCTAGAAGAACACATTAATTAAAAAAGTAATAAATATAAATACATAAGATAGCATATGTACATAAATTGATTGTATGTCCATAATGTGACAGTAGGCACAGGAGTGTCTGTACATAAGGTGACTGGCAGGAAATGCTAAAGTAGTGGTGGATGTAAGTGTAGAGTGCGCAAGATGAATAATGATGTTGGGTTCAAGGGTCATTCAGAAATCTGATGATGATGGGGAAGAAGCTGTTATTACAGTGTTGAGCAAAGACCTTCTGTGTCATGTACCCCCTCCCAATGATAGAAATGCAAAATGAGTACGTCCCAGATGGTAAGGAGTCTTGAAGCACCACCTCCTGAAGATGTACTTGTTGTCAGGGAAGGTTATTCCCATGATGGAGCTGCTGAGTCTACAACCTGCAGCATCTTATGATGCATCTTCCATGCATCGGAAGGCAGTGATGCAACCTATCCATTGTATGCCTGCAGAATCAGAGGTCTGATCCATTTTCGTACTGTTATACACTGAGAGCTAATTTTAATTGGGTTGATATATTATCCCAACTGAAGGGAGGGAACCGGAAGAAATGTGAGATTGGCGGTCCCAAGGAATTGCTGCTGAGGATAAATATATTTTTAAACTTGAGGAGAATTCCTTGCAAGTCCTGGCATCAGACAATGAGCAGATTCTTCAAGTTGCATTCTAAGATGACTTGCATTTGCCGCATAATCTGCCTTTTTCCTAGATTGCCTGCAGTTCTTGTAGACCACCCATGTGTACAAAAGCAACGACATTGCACCAAGTGTGCATCGGGCACATATTTAGGTGCTGCTGTTTGTCACTGTGCATGATGCCTGGAGCACCTGGAAAAAATGTCAGACGTTAATCCTCAGGCATCTGTCTTTAAATTCTCAATTTTATTTGACAATTCCTTGCGATAGAAATTCACTTTTGCATCGTACCACAAAATGAAATGTCAAGACCTTTGTTAAAAACAGAAACTGCTGGTCAAAACTGCAGATACTCAGCTGGTTAAGCAGTATCAATGGATTTAGGAAAAGAATTTCAGGTCATGGATCTTTCATTGGAACTGTTGGAAAAAAGGGATGAGACAAACTGAAAGAGACAGGTTTAGCCACATTAGTGGAACAAATTACCTGAAATTGCTATATTCAATATTAAGTCCCAATGGTGGTATTGTACCCAGACAAAAGATGAAGTGCAGTTCCTTGAGTTATGAGAAGTCATACAAATGAGCACCCAAATTAGAATAGAGAATACACACTTAGCTTCTCAAGTCTTTGCCACAATTTCCGCCATGAAATAAGATTATGGCTGATCTTGCTGTAAGCTCAACTCCGTGTATAGGAGGCCAAAATCAGAGAGTTCAGTGGGAGTGAAATGAAAAATTAAGTTGGCCCTGAAAGCTAAGAGTCATTCTTACTGGTTAAATAACAGTTTCACATCATGAGTACCAATTGCAATACAGTTGTAGAAGTCCATTATATTTAACAAGTTATTGTTACTTCATTTACAATAAAAGTTTGGCATACTGGATTTCGCAGATAGTGTCCAAACAAATATGACATTTAACTAAATAGCTGGTGAACTATGAGGCCCTGGGTGCTCAAGGCACTGCCTTAATGTCTGCCCAGTGAGTGCTGATGTGGGCTGGTCACTTACTGAGTGTTGTCCAAAGTTTTCTAGTCATTCACTGAGTGATACCCGTTGTTGATTATTAACTACACACTGTCTGATGCTGGATGGGTGCTGTCTACATTCTCAGTCTGGTCACTGACCCTCTGCTGCCTTGAGGTTGGCTCTGTGACTCACTGAGTGCTGCCCATTATTTTTCAGACTGATACCCATTCATTGTTAATCGGCTCACTCACTGAATTTGGTTTTCGACATCAGCCTTATAAATGTAAAGAGACAGATGCTGTGTCAGAACGTTAAAAACCACAGCAAATAGTCAAAAATTAATAAGAAAGTAAAATAAAAGCACATTAGAAAATTAGCCAGAAATGTGAAAACAAATAAGAAGTGTATTTGCTGATCTTCCCCAGGGGCAAATGTTCGATCAGTAGAAATAATTGGGGAGAACTTATAACAGAAAATAAGGAAATGACAGATGATATTTTGCACAGCTTATTGTTGTGGAGGATACTAGAAATATTTGTACATTAGGCAGTGGAAAGAAAGGATGAAATCATGAAAAGTACAATCAGCCTTGAAGTGATAATCAACAAATTGTTGGAGAGGGTCCTTGATGATGGATGCTGCTTGATGAAGTATGTCAAAGATTCAGATGTCATGCCAAATCTTTGCAAGTGTCTAAGAGAGTAGAGGTGCTGGTGTGCTTTCTTCGTAGTAGTACCTACGCTCTGGACCAAGAACATTTCACTCTTTTGGAATGACAACAACACGAAATTTATAGTTGCTGGCCTTCGCCACCTCTGATCCTCCAATGATGACTGGCTCATAGACCTTCAGTTTCCTCCTCATGAAGTAAATGATCAGCTCATTGGTTGTACTGATATTGAATGAGAGGTTATTGTTGTTATTGCACATTTCAGCCAGATTTTCGATCTCCCTTCGTTACCACCTTTGATTCAGTCAATGACAGTAGCATCATCAACAGACGTAAGCACACAGCCTTGTGGTACACCTATGTTGATGCTGATTGTGAAGGAGATATTGTTGCCATCTGAATTGACTGGGATTTGCAAGTGAGGAAATTGAGGATTTAATTGTACGAGGAAGTATTGAAGCCTAGGTCTTGAAGCTTATTAGTTTTGAGGGGATAGTATCATTGAATGCCGAGCTCTAATCAATGAAGAACATTCTGATGTATGCGTCTTCACTGTTCAGATGTTCTAGAGTTGAGTGAAGAGCCAATGATTGCATCTGCTATGGATCTGTTGTGACTGTAGGCAAACTGGAGTGGATCGAAGTCTCTTCTCAGGCAGGAGTTGATAAGTGTCATCAGCAGTCTCTCAAAACACCTCATCACAGATGTAAGTGCAACTGGACAATAGTCAATGAGGAAGGTTACCACATTCTTCTTAGGCACTGGTATAACTAAAGCCTGTTTGAAGCAGGTAGGTACCTCAGATTGCTAAAGCACGAGGTTAAAGATAACAGTGGACACTCCAGCCAGTTGATCAACACACGTCTTTAGTACTCGGCTAGCTACACCATCTGGGCTGAATACTTTCCGTGGATTCACCCTCTTGAAGGATGCTCCCATGTTGGACTCAGAGACTGAAATCGCAGGGCCATCTGGGTTCATGACGGTACCTCCATGTTTTGATAGTCAAAGCGAGCACCAAAGGCATTGAGCTCATCTGGGAGCGAAACCTTGTTGTCACCTATGCCAGAAAAAGCAGGATCTCCCAGTGGCCACACATTTTAATTCCACGTCCCATTCCCATTCTGATATGTCTATCCACGGCCTCCTCTACTGTCAAGATGAAGCCACACTCAGGTTGGAGGAACAACACCTTATATATTGCCTGGGTAGCCTCCAACCTGATGGCATGAACATTGACTTCTCTAAGTTCCGTTAATGCCCCTTCTCCCCTTCTTACTCCATCCCTGACATATTTAGTTGCTTGCCTGTTCTCCATCTCCCTCTGGTGCTCCCCCCCCCCACTGTCTCCTGAGGCCTCCCTTCCCATGATCCTTTCTCTTTTCCAGCTCTGTATCACTTTCACCAATCACCTTTCCAGCTCTTAGCTTCATCCCACCCTCTCCAGTCTTCTATTATTTCGCATTTCCCCCTCCCCCCACTACTTTCAAATCTCTTACTACCTTTCCTTTCGGTTAGTCCTGACGAAGAGTCTTGGCCCGAAACATCGACAGTGCTTCTCCCTATAGATGCTGCCTGGCCTGCTGTGTTCCACCAGCATTTTGGGTGTGTTGTTTGAATTTCCAGCATCTGCAGATTTCCTCGTGTCACCTATGTTGCTTGGTTTCACTGTGTAGAAGGTGTTAGCATTCAAGCCCTGCCACAGCTGTCGAGCATCTTTCAGTGATTGAAATCTCCTGAGTTCTGAAAAGCAGATTGATCTGGATGTCCTGGTGTGTGATTGCCAAAGGTAGTATACAGGTATAGCTAGGGAGTTATGAAAGTTAACAGAATATCATTATTTATTTCAAGAGGTATTACTTACAAAAAGCAAAATTCAGTTACATAGGACACTAGAGAGACCATATCTAGAATTTTTGTGTAAATGGTTGGTGTCCTTATTTTAAAAAGAATGATAATATGTTGGAAGTATTTCAGATAAGGCTTAGAGAAAGATGCCTGAAACGAGAGGATTGCTCTATGAAGGGACATCAGAGTACTAGGCTTGCATCTTTTTAAGATTAGAAGAGTGAGAAAGCACTTAATTCCAACATCTAAGATCCTGAGGGGTCTTGACATGGTGAATGTGGAGTGGATGCTCCCGTTCATGGGAACCTAGAAATATGGGTGACTTAAAAAGTAAAGGATCAATCGCCCAATGAAGACCCAGATGAAGAACTCTATTTCTCTCAAGGGGCTATGATTCTTTGGAATTCTATTCCTAAAAGGAGAGTGGAAGTCTTTGAATATTTTAAAGGCAGATTTAGAAAGATTCTTGATTAGCAAGAGGATGAAAGATTACTGGTTATAGGCAGAAATGTAGAGTTGAACTAATTAGATTAGCCACGAACTGATTGAGCTGGCTGAAGGATCTGAGTGGCTTATTCTTATATGTATGCCTCCTCATATCAGTGATAGGGCCACCACATTCTTCATCTGAATCTTCCAATATACAGAAATGGAAGAGCAATTGACCTACTTGAACTTTTAGTTCATTCAGATAAGTTTACATAAGTTCAGGCTGAACTCTGTTCTCTTCTTGCTGTTACCCAGCATACTTTACTAACAGATAAATTACAGTTTACATCCACTAAAAAGATGGATGCAGCATTTGTTTATGCCCATTAATCTGGCAATACATTATCACAATTCGCCTGCTGCTTTAACTATATGCTCAGGCACTGCTATGCAATTAACGTCAAAACAAGGGAAACATTATATAAGCCTTTGTTCAAGTTGGCTGCTGCTCTCCAGAATTGAATGGGTTGTTAAACATAGGTTATTGAGCAAATGATGGTTTCCTGCTGAAAGAACAACCAAATCCCATAAATCTGGTAGCACTGGGATCTTGGCACTGTTATCAGTATAATTTAAATGCTATCAAGACCAATGAGCCAGTGGTTTCTCATGATCTGTTGCTACTTACTGCCAAGGCGTTAAAATTAATATGAACCCTCTAATGGGCATTGCAAAAGATTGGAGAATCATTGACTGGTGAGCACAGAAGCTGACAAAATTACCCAATATGATCAAAGTTCAAAGTAATATTCCTCAGCAAATCTACAGAATAGTAGTTATGACAGGATCAATGAAAGATCAGCTAGAGTGCAAGAGAAACATTGCAAGTGCGAATATGAATAAATAGCAATAAATAACGAGAACGTGAGATAACAAGATAAAGAGTCCTTGAAGTGAGATCATTGGTAGTGGGAACATCTCAATGGATGGGCAAGTGAGTGAAGTTATCCCCCTTTTGTTCAAGAGCCTGATGGTTGAGGGGTAGTAACTGTTCTTGAACCGGGTGGTACAAATCCTGAGTCTCTTATACCTTCTACCTGGTAGCAGCAGTGAGAAAAGAGCATGGCCTGGGTGGTGAGGATCTCTGATGATGGATGCTACTTTCCTGTGACAACGTTTCATGTAGATATGGTCAATGGTTGGGAGGGCTGTAGCAGAGCTTCAATGATAAATTCAGTGATAAATTTCAGTATTAAATTGTGATGTTTGGAACTTCAGAATGCTGGTCGACTCAGAAAATGGAAAAAAAATGCCTTTTTTTTACATTATGCAAATCATTTGCAATAAAAGACGAAATGTAAATTAAAAGCAGAGATCGTGCAAGTTGCATGCAGTTTTTGATTTTCATTCTGGGTTCTCTTCATACCTGGCGTGTGCAGTATTGTATTAACAACCTGTAATGAATGCCTGGACCCCTCTTGACAATCTTGATTTTCACATGCATAACTTGGGTCGCAGCTAGTTTTCATGGTGCTTATGGATTCTATTTCTGCACAAGTTGGAGGCGGCCTGCCTGAGTAACTCCTAGGCCAATTCAGGGATATCAACTCAGGTGAGATCCGTTTAAATAAAAGGTGTTTCTAGCTCTCAACTGTCTCTCTACACTCTTTGGTATTCCATACCTTTACCCCCCTCACCTTCTCAACCTGTCCTCAGCCCACAACACACCCACTCATCTTCTGACCTGACCCAGACACTGATCACCATTTTGTACCTCCCCAGTAGTGATCCTGATCATCTCTGACTTGTCTATCAACCCATTCTGCTTCACTATATCTATTTCACGACCAAAATGGCAAAACCCTCATTATCCCAGTCAATTGCTGAAATGAAAATATTCTCCAATTGAAAATGTATTGAAGTCAAAGCATTTTCAATAACTTTTGACTCAATTGGATACCAGACTGAATCAGAAAGAAAATCAGGTTTATTATCACTGACAGATGTTGTGAAATTTATTGTTTTGTGGCAGCAAACATGAATAGTATAACAAATTAAAATAAGTATATTTAAGAATCAATAGTGCACAAAGAGAGACAGATGGTGGCATAGTGTTCATGAGTTCATGGTCCAGTCAGAAATCTGATGGTGGAGGGGAAGAATCTGTTCCTAAAATGTGGAGTGTGCATCGTCAGGCTCCTGTAACTCTTGCCTGCTGGGGAGTAATGAGAAGAGAGCATGTCCTAGATGGTGAGGATGCTTAATAATGGATGTTGCTTTCTGGAGGCAAAGCCTTTTGAAGATGTTCTGGATGGTGGGGGAAGCTCGTGCCCACGATAGAGCTTGCTGGGTCCACAGCCACTGCAGCCTCTTTTGATCCTGTGCGTTTGAGCTTCCGTACCAGGTGTTGATGCAACCAGTCCGAGTGCTTTCAACAGTATGCATGTAGAAATTTGCAACCACCTTCAGTGACATACCAAATCTCTTCAAGCTCCTAGTGAAGTAATGCTGCTGACTTCTTTGTGATTGCACCAGTACGCGGGGCTCAGGATAGACGCTCAGAGATGTTGGCACCCAGGAGCTGAGAATAAGTTATAAAATTCTCAACACAGCTCAATTTTTGTACAACCTATTTTCATGGTAATTTTGCCAAGAACAGTCAAATTTATTTTGCTTTGTAATTCGAATAATATTTATATAATACCCGATTGGTTAAACATAATATGTGAATAATTTGCAATAATATTTTTCAGAAGCTGCTTTTCAGTTGCATATACACCTCTTATTTCTCTCACACAATTTGGCTCATTGAATCTATATTGGATCTCTGAGCAATCCAAGTCTCCCACTTACTTCCCTGTGGTCTTTTCCTCTCCCATATTCCCACTAAGTCCCTTCTGATTCTCCTACAATACATCCTACATTAGAAGTAATTTACAATAGTTAATTAACCTCCTACACAGCATACCTTTGGGATGTGGGAGGAAGCAGAAGCACTAAGGGAAACCCACACTGCCTCAGGAGGAGTGTGCAGACACCGTCCAGATGTCACCAACAACCTGGATCCTGTTGCTGTGTTGCTGTGCTTCTGATGCACCTTCTCTACTCGCTGTGATGCTGTTTCACAATTTACTCAGCTTTTAATCTGTTTCACCATCTATTAAAGAGGAAACTCACAGCTCTAATAGCAGACTTTAATTGTATTCATCTTTATTGCTATAATAAAATGCAATGGAAGTATAATGAAAAATCAGACACTGGTATCTCTTATGTTAATGGAAACTTGTGAATAAAAAAAGCTGTTAGAAGTGTCGTGAGGTGCAATTCTATGGTGCATGTGGATCACATATTTTCTCTCCATAGCATCCTGCCCTGATGTTGATCTCTATTTAAGGTGCTCAACATAACCATGGGGTTTGGGGTTTAGTTAGCTTTGTCCCCATCTCAAGGCATTGGAAAATGAAGAGAAGACTTACTGCACTGCAATCAGGAATGAGTTATGACTGTTCCTTTTTAGATAAAAAGGTTGCAATTGGTGATTTTCCATATGTGCTTGAGATTATGAGGGATTTTGCTGGATTGATGGGGAGAGATTATTTCTACCATCAATAATTGAGGACAGAACAGTTGATGCAAATGGCTAAACTTACAAAGGGAAAACAAGGAAATGGACTAAAAAGTACATGGATTGTCTGAAATAATGACAGGAGCAAAAGAAATATTAAGTTTCTGAAAGGATTGGTCACATTTTGAAAAAGCATTTAGTAGAAGTGCGAGACAAATTGGAGAGCTCTTTCAGAGGGCTATGCCATGTTCAGCGGACCAAATAGCCTTCTCTTGTGCTGTATAATTTTTGTTGCCTGTGCATATGCACCGTACATTAGGTATTCCAAGCTAATATGATTTTATTTTAAGAATTAAAAGATTCTCAATCTTGGTCCCTGCTAAAAATACATGTGAGGACACCAGCTTAGTTCACCAAGTTCGGGATGTGGAGCAAAGAAACTGGCCATTTGACCCAATTTGTATATATTGGTAGTTAAGCCTTCCCCCATTTCACTTCTCAAAATAAATTGGTGTAAAGATTTCCTTTTCCTAGCTATTGATGAAAGTAAGTAAAAATGTAAAGGATTCTCAATTAATTTCAATTCACACACAATTTGAATATGTTAGCTATATGAATTCACAAAGGTTGTATATAAGGTTGTATATATTGATTTCTTAGTGCTTAGCTGCATGCTGTTTTGCTTTCCCTATTTTGTCATTTCCTGGGAATAAATTTCTTCCCAAAGCCCTTCTCCATCATCATTTGCTAGACTCTGCCCCTGGGGTTCCCATCAGAATAATTTCAACATGCAATATTACAGATTGGAAAACATCATTAACAATTTTGATTATCTGCAAACTCATGTCCTTTGCCTGTGTATATTTCTTTAGCATTCAGAAAAATATAACAATATTCAGAAATAATTGACAAAATTTTGTATTCATTGAAATTATTAAACAAGAAACACTTAAACTGTAAAGTGATTAACTATAAACTCAATAAATATAGGAATATGTACATTATTGGTATTTGGTTTTGTCTTACAATGGGATGAAGCAGCATTTAACTCAAAATGGAATTTTTTTAAAAAACAGTTACTAATTTACTATTACTAGTATCCCTAAATTAGTTTATATTTTCAGCAGCTGATTTGGGTGAAAGAAAATGTATGGTAAATTATTTAGTGATTTATAGTTTTTGTAACAATAAGAAAATAAGATGGTATTTACCCTTGTGTTCCATAATATACTAATATTTAAAATGTAGTTTCATTCAGGTTGATTCCTGCTTTCATTTGTTAAAAGTGATAGGCAAAAGTACCTATTGTAACATTGTCAACATATTAGATTACTACATTTGTTCAACCATGCATTAAATAATAACTTGGGTTTTAGAGCTGAGGGTATCACACCTACCCCTCCTCTCTCCCACAGCAATATAGTAAATGCACCTCATGGAATCAGTCTGATGTACTTTTATATGCTTGCCTGGGATATCTGGACATCTACAAGCTAAATCCACATCTATGATTGCTCCACCATGGTCAGCCAGCTAGAGCTCCTCCCCAAGTACCACACGATGCTTTCACTCCCCTGAGCATTGTCTGTTGCCCTTTACCACCATCAATGACAGCTGCCCACGTCTCTCCACTGATATTGTTATGTCACCCAGAGCTAGGAAAGACATAACCATATAACAATTACAGCATGGAAACAGGCCATCTCGGCCCTTCTAGTCCGTGCTGAATGCTTACTCTCACCATGATGATGGAATGGATGTTGACACTTTGTGTGAACCACTGAAAAGTGGTTTTAATGTACAGATTCTCTGAAAACATCATCAAAATTAGTGCTCCATCTCCAAAGAAAAATAGGGTTACTCCATCAACCCTACCACCACTACGTATAGTACACATCACTTAATGCCACTTTATGTACATACAGTCAGTCTATATATATGCACACAAGTTACTGTTAATTATATTTTATTGGATTGATTTTATATTTATAGTTATTATGTTTTATTTTGTTTTTTTTTTATTTGTGTCTTTTATGCTGCATCAGATCCAGAGGCACAATCATTTGCACTCCTTTACACTTGTGTGCTAATGAGTTACATTAAACAGTCTTGAATAGGAAAAGGGGTACAGGAGCCTGAAGACCCACACTCAACGTACAGCTTATGCACCTCCGCCATCAGATTTCTGAATGATCTTTCAACCCAAGAACACCACCTCATCATTCGCCTTTCCCACTATTTATTTATTTTGCAACTTACAGTAATCTTTATGTCTTGCACGCTGCTGCTGCCATAAAAGTAACAGGTTTCACAACATATGTCAGTGATAACAAACCTGATTGTGATTGTAAGGTTATTTCTCCAGATTAGTGGCATCAATTGAGCATAATTATAGAGTATAAATTATATATGTAAAACCATTCCTTATAATTAACTGCAGTAAAGTCTCCAAGTTTAATTTGGTGAGTGGAAATTTCCCAATTGTGTGCATTGTCTACGGTATGCGATATTACCGTTCATTGGTTAATATAAAGTTTTTCCTTGCTTTATTTGCAGGATCATATACCGGTTCCTTACCAGCCTGATTCAAGCAGTAATCCTTCATCAACAACATCTTCAACACCATCCTCTCCGGCACCTCCTCTACCCCCCAGTGCAACACCACCTTCACCCCTTCATCCTTCACCACAGTGCACCCGGCAGCAGAAACAGTTCAACCTCCCAGGTACAACTCTTCAGTATTCCGCGTATTCTGCTGAAATACATAGAAAGTATCATGGTCATTTTTATGACTTTTCTCAGCTGATGGGGAACCATTATAGATGGAGAACTATTACAATTTCCTGAGAGACTTGTGAATTGGTTTTCTCAACATAGATAATCAGCCACAGTGTGTTCTTCAATTGGATGCTGAAAGTTATGAGTGGACACAGCAAATTAAAGTTGTTGGTTGAACATTTCACTTTGTTCTGGAGGCATGTGAACCCTGCAGCCTTATGTCAATCTTTGTGCTACTCCAGCTGTTTAGAAGTACAAAATAATTTAGTTTTTCTGCATTCATCAGTGTTTGCTCTCGGACAATGGGTTAGTTCAACATTTCTCTCCACAGTCATGGCCTCTAGGAGCATAGGTCAGGGAAAGTGACAGGATAGTTTAAGCTTAATTCTTCCACTCCTTGAAAAGTAGTTCTCGACTACAAGAGCCATCAAGCTTTACATGAAATGAGTAAGGGTTACTCTACTGTGAGTGATAATCACCATATTATTAATGCAAAAAACATTCAGAAACGTAAATGTTAGAATTGATTTTGAAAACTACAGGGAACAATATACCGCAGAGCAGATGGTAAACAGGAAAACAGAAAGAAAATTATTTGAGATTTTGTAGTGAACAGTATTTTCTATGATAAAGAGGACAGATAGAATCTCTTGTAAATCTGTTGAAGCTGTAAATGAGAATGCGGAAATGGTGGACTTTTAGAGAATTATGTATACAGTTAGTGGAAGAGGAAAACAATTCACACCATTTGAAAATAAAAGCTGATGTTGAATCAGGAATGGTGACTAACTGGAATTTAAACAGAAGTGTTATCCCAGACTTCTAAAGGTATCAGGAAATGGTAGATGTCTTAATTTAAAACTCACTTTATTCAGAAGTTGCTCTTTTGAATTGGAAAGTTATCCATGTTGCTCTGCTGTTTAGGAAAGTTAAATTCTCTAAATAGGTTACAGTAACTGAAAACTGAAAACTTTTAGATGCATGGACAGAGCCAGTGTGTATCTGAAAGCAACTGTTCACTTACGAAGAATCAGATGGATCTTTTTGGACTAAAAAAATAGGCAGCAAAATGCTCATGGATGCCATTTATAAGGGCGTGAAGAAGACATTTGTGCAGTAGACTCCTCCCGTGCGGATCTGTGAAACCAACTATTTATCACATTTGTAAGTGACTTGGGTGATGGATAGAAAGCTACTTTGTTGCTTCCACTGTAGACAAAAGTAGATGAAAGCACAAGGCTTCAAAGGAAGTTTAATAGTTTGATTGCACAGTACTGCAGCAGATTTAAAAGTAAGCAAATGTGAAGTCATCCACTTAGTTGATAAAAGGATATGTTAAAATATTAATTAATTGATTTAGAATTAGTATCAGGTAAACTGGAAAAAGACTTGGGGATTCCTGTCCATTAAGGACCCCCACAAATGTCCATTCCTTTCTCTGCAGCGCCGAGGCTGTGAACTCAGCTGTCTACCATGCATTTCTGCCCCGCTGGTGTGAAAATTGGGGGCTGAGGCATTGGCCTGGGGCTACCCCGGCTGCCCCGGGAGCAGATCTCAGACTCAGTCTAGTTTGGGATGCTGTTGGCTTGCTTCTGTTGTTTGCACAAAGTGTTTTTTTATCCTTCTCTCTTTCTCTGCGCAGTGGTTGGTGGCCTCTTTTTTAACTGGGTTAATCAAGTTTCTTGCTTTGTGGCTGCATGTAAGCAGTCAAATTTCAAGGCATATAACATATATTCCTTGATAATAAATGTTCTTTGAATTTGAATATGTTACAAGTATTGTAAATGTTGCACAAAGTTAATGAGTTGTGGGTCATTATATTTAGAGGACTTGAATGTAAAGTAGTAGAAGTTATGTCGAAACTGAACTCTAGTCACTGCACCTTAAGGAGGTGAGCTGACCTTTGAAGAAGTGTGACACAGAGTATTAAGAATGATGTTGAGGCTGCATAGGTTAGGTACAAAGAGAACAAAGGGGCAAAATGGTGTATGTTAGGGATTAGTCATCGAAGCCTGAGATGAGAAACGTTTCTTTGAAGGGTTATGAATGTTGAATTGCTGAAAATACTCCAGGCTCAAATGCCAAACTTTTGAAGACTCATGGAATTGGAAGCTATGAGATCAGTTGTGAAAGGAGACATGGAAGCAGACAACATCGGCCTTATTCTCTTGAATGATGGAGCACGCTTGGAGGCTGAATTTCTTGTGTTCTTTTGCTTTCAAACTACACAAACTAAGGTTCTATTCCCTAGAATTGAGTAGATAGAGATGTGTTAATAGCAAAGTTTTAAAGGTATTGCTTGAAATGGCAGGATGGATTTGATTAGTTGGGGTATCTGGGTCCAGGCTGGCCTTTTCAGAAGCAAATTACAGATAGTTAAAGGTATTGGGGTAAATGGTGGGATGGAATTAATTAGTTGGGTACCTGGGTCCAGGCTGGCCTTTTCAGAAGCTAAGTACAGGTATTTAAAGGTATTGGGGTAAATGGCAGGATGGAATTGATTATATGGGGTATCTGGGTCCAGTCTGGCCTTTTCGGAAGCAAAGTACAGGCAAATACTTGCAAAGGGTTACTAGCCCTTCCTGCCAGTGGCAGTTATGGCAAAGGAAATTGCTATTCTTCAGTCTGAAATAGAGGTTTGTTAATCCAATATAGGAATATGGAAAAATGAGTAAAATGAATTCAATAGACAATAGACAATAGGTGCAGAAGTAGACCTTTCGGCCCCTCGAGTCTGCACCGCCATTCTGAGATCATGGCTGATCATTCACTTATCAATACCCAGTCACTGCCTTGTCCCCATATCCCTTGATTCCCCTATCCATCAGATATCTATCTAGCTCCTTCTTGAAAGCATCCAGAAAATTGGCCTCCACCGTCTTCCGAGGCAGTGCATTCCACACCTCCACAACTCTCTGGGAGAAGAAGCTCTTACTCAACTCTGTTTTAAATAACTGACCTCTTATTCTCAATCCATGCCCTCTGGTACTGGACTCTCCCAACATCTGGAACATATTTCCTGCCTCAATGCTATCAAATCCTTTAATTATCTTAAACGTTTCAATCAGATCCCCTCTCAATCTCCTCAATTCCAGCGTGTACAAGCCCAATCTCTCTGCGTAAGACAGCCCTGCCATCCCAGGAATCAACCTAGTGAATCTACGCTGCACTTCCTCAATTGCCAGAATGTCCTTCCTTAAACCTGGAGAGCAAAACTGTACACAATATTCCAGGTGTGGTCTCACCAGGGCCCTGTACAAGTGCAAAAGGACATCCTTGCTCTTGTACTCAATTCCCCTTGTAACAAAGGCCAACATTCCATTTGCCCTCTTCACTGCCTGTTGCACTTGCTCATTCACCTTCATTGACTGGTGAACTAGGACTCCTAGGTCTCTTTGCATTTCTCCCTTACCTAACTCTTCACCGTTCAGACAATACTGTGCCCTCTTGTTCCTGCTTCCAAAGTGGATAACTTCACATTTATTCACATTGAATGACATCTGCCAAGTATCTGCCCACTCACCCAGCCTATCCAAGTCTCCCTGTATTCTCCTAACGTCCTCTTCGCATGTCACACTGCCACCCAGTTTAGTATCGTCAGCAAATTTGCTGATATAGTTTTCAATGCCCTCATCTAAATCGTTGACATAAATCGTAAAGAGCTGTGGTCCCAATACAGAGCCCTGTGGTACCCCACTAGTCACCTCCAGCCAGTCCAAGAAACACCCATTCACTGCTACTCTTTACTTTCTATCTGCCAACCAGTTTTCTATCCATGTTGAAACCCTGCCCCCAATGTCATGAGCTCTGATTTCACTCACCAATCTCCTATGTGGCACCTTATCGAATGCCTTCTGAAAATCTAGGTACACAACATCCACTGGCTTACCCTCGTCTAACATCCTTGTTGCACCCTCAAAAAACTCCAACAGATTAGTCAAGCATGATTTGCCCTTGGTAAATCCATGCTGGCTCGACCTAATCCTATTTCTGCCATCAAGATGTGCCACTATTTTGTCCTTAATAATGGACTCAAGCATCTTCCCCACGACTGACGTTAGGCTAACAGGGCGATAGTTCTCCGTTTTCTCCTTCCCTCCTTTCTTGAAAAGTGGGATAACATTAGCCACTCTCCAATCTTCAGGAACTGATCCTGAATCTAAGGAACATTGGAAAATGATTACCAATGCATCCGCAATTTCCTGAGCCACCTCTTTTAGAACCCTCGGATGCAGACCATCTGGACCCGGGGATTTATTAGCCTTCAGTCCTACCAGTCTACTCATCACAGTTTCTTTCCTAATGTCAATCTGTCTCAATTCCTCTGATATCTTATGACCCTGGCCCATCCATACATCTGGGAGATTGCTTATGTCCTCCCTGGTGAAGACAGATGTAAAGTACGCATTAAATTCTGTTGCCATTTCCCTGTTTCCCATAACAATTTCTCCCAATTCATTCTTCAAGGAGCCAACATTGTTCTTAACTAACTTCTTTCTCTTCACATAGCTAAAAAAGCTTTCGCTATCCCCTTTTATATTCCTGGCTAGACTGAGCTCATACCTGATTTTTTTCTCTCCGTATTGCTTTTTTAGTTAAGATCTGCTGTTCCTTAAAACTTTCCCAATCATCTGTATTCCCACTCATCTTAGCCCTGTCATACTTCTTTTTCTTTAATGCTATACAATCTCTGACTTCCTTTGTCAACCACTGTGGCCCCTTCCCCCTCTTTGAATCCTTCCTTCTCATTGGAATGAACTGCTTTTGCATCTTTTGTATTATGCCCAAGAATATCTGCCACTGCTGATCTACTGTCTTTCCTGCCAGGGCATCCGCCCATTTAACTTTGGCCAGCTCTTCCCTCATGGCTCCGTAGTCTCCTTTATTTAATTGCAACATAGATAGCCATACATAGCCCACTCTTGTTGTCATTAAATGACAGTATGGGGTATAATGGATTCGTTTTGTTCTAGAAAAGTGAAACATTGCAACATAAGCAAAAATTAACTGAAGTCTGGTCAGGAAAGTAAATAATTTGGGTAGAAGTGTAGTTTATTTGCAAAAATAATTTATGCATTAATTAGGGGAATTAATTTAAGATGTTATACAAATTCAGTAACAAAGTGACACAGAAAGAATTAGCAGGACTTCATGAATAGACTTCCTCTGCATTTGGGACATGTTCTACTATGTGCACCAGGTCTCAGTTACTTCTCTGACCTTTCAGGTTCATTAAGTTGAACAATTTCTATAACATTAAGAAATAAATAGCCAACCACAATATAAATTGTTCAATTAGTTGCAATTGGAAAAAATCAAAAGGAAATATTGATTTTATATGTCTCTTTCTATCACAATATATTTGCCTTTCCATTAATATGCACATATAAAAACAGTAATGTGATCGTATTGAATTCACTGTCAGCAAAGCCGTAATCTCAAAAGGACATTTTAAGCCCCATCCGATATAGGTATCTATGGGCAGCTATATATCTATACAGAGGTTATGCTGTATCACCCTACTCTTCAAGAACTAGTTTTACTTCCCTGTCTAGTCTCTGCCGTGAGGTCTGGCAGCTCATAGCCGCTTTTTGCATGCTGGGTTCCCTCTCCTTAACAAGGAGGAGATTCTCCCTGCTAACAAAGTAGTTTAAACTCAGTTATTTTATTTTCAATAACACATGTTTAATTTTAGACAGATAGTTCTTAACACACATTTAAAACTCACAGAGGGTTTCTGATTTATAGAAGATTTTCAAATTCCAAAAGATTCCAAAATCTAACATCCAAAAGATTTTTTTCTATTCTTTATTACATCATTAATTAATTTAATTTGATTGCACGGTTGTTTGGTGATGACTTAACTAAATATTAGCCAATATATTGATTCATAATTCGACTAAAGTCTTCATTTGAATGGAGGATCTGGTTTCAGTTTATGATTCCCATCTAGGAGTATTAATGGATATAAAGCATCTTACCTTTACATTTAATTAACATTAATGATTTAGAGAGTAATGTTTAAAGTGGAAGCTGCGAAGTCTAGTCTGTACTGAGTAGAGTAAAGCCACTCCCCTATTTGTGATCCTTTTTGCCTGGGATTATATTTACTCATTGGTACAAATGATCAATTACTTTGATCATTTTACCTTACAATAACATTAAGAAGTGCACCTTTAGATGGAATTGGAATTTGAATTGGTTTATTATTGTTACATGTATTCAAGTACAGCTTGTACACTGTTCGTACAGATCAATTCTTTACATGGTGCATTACAATAGACCAAGGTTAAACAGTGTCAGACTGTAGATTAAGGTTTAACAGCTACAGAGAAAGTACAGTCCAGCTGAAGAATAAAGTCCAAGATTATAATAAAGTAGATTACAAGGTCAAGAGTACATCTTGTTCTAGAGAAGCAGTCAGTTGTCTTATAACACTGGAACTGTCCTTGGACCCGGTAGTTTCTACTTTCAGACTTTTGTTTTTCTTCAGCCCAATGGGAGAGGGCAGAAGAGAATGTCAGGGCTGGATGGGATCTTTGATATATGCTAGCTGCTTTTCTGAGGCAGCAAGATGTATAGACAGCGTGCATGGAAGGGAGACTGGCTTCCATGATGTGCTGAACTATGTCCACAAATCTCTGTAGTTTCTTCTGGTCATGGGCAGAGTGGTTGCCACACCAAATTGTAACAAATCCATATAGAATGCTTTCTGTGGTGCATCAATAAACATTGGTAATGGTTGATGGGGACATGCCAAATTCCTTTAGTATCCTGAGGAGACAGAGGTCTTGGTGAGCTTCCTTAGCCGAGGCATCTATATAGTCAGAATAGGCGATATCTATCCCTCGGAACTTGAAAATCTCAAAACTCTCAACCTCAGCAGGAGCAAGCTCCCGCACACCCACCACCCCTGAAATCAATCAGAAGCTCCTTTGTTTTGCAGACTTTGAGGGAAATGTTGCCATGACACCATGTTACTAAGCTCTTTATGTCCTTCATGTTCCCCGACACATCATTATTTGAGGTAAGGCTCACTATGTCCATATTTCAAATACTGATGGAAATAGGATTAATGGTAAGAAACGGAATCTCACATTAACTTAATGTGTATGTCTCAGTCCATCAAACGTTCATTGCCCACATGTCAACCATTTCTATCATTCAGGATTCAGGTCATCGCCTTGGGAATGAGTCTGACCTATCTTCCATTAGCTTAAGTGCACAGGCAGCTATTTGTGTGTCCCAGCCACAACATCTAAATGTGACATACGGCATCCGTACTTGCCTAATTTTTGCAGGACAAGGTGGCATACAGTTAGCAAGAGGCAGGTGCAGGTAGACAATCTTACTCCTGTGCAGGTAGGAATTCTCACCATCATCAGAGTGGTCATTACTAGGGCTGCAGACAGGAGTAAAACAAACATTTCCTGGTAATTCTTTTTTTGCAGGTGCATCCTTCAAAGACTAAAGTCAAATGCTTGGAGCACTGTTAGGTCTTTTCTGGTTGTGCCAACTCAGATGGCAACCATGCACGTTCAGAATTTTGCCGTCTTGGCCATGGGTAGCAACGTGAAAAGAATTTCCCACCATGATACAACAGTTATCGCTATGTCTTTTAACAGATATTAGGATTTCTGAGCCCCTTGGTCAGAAGTGTCTGGGGCTCCATGGAGCACAGGCCTGCTGTCCTGACTCATCCCTTGTAAATTAGTAGGACTGCTGGTATTCATGCTGAGATGTGGAGGCAAGAGCAAGGCCTTAGATACAAAGCTGGGGAAAGATGTCTCAAAAGTCATCTGTCCTCCTATTCAAAGTCTTTGACTTCCCACTGATCATGCTCACTGCCAAAGTAGTACAATTTAACAGAACTAGGACTGTAATGGTAAACAGAAGATCAATACTGAGGGAATAAATAAGAGATTAATTAATCATTCTATGAAAAAGACACTTGCTCTGAACAACCCAGGCAGGGGAAGCATTACATTGCCATGCCATTAGTCTGCTACTTTGCACTTACCACTTGAATTTCATTGTATACATTCTGCACACCCAAGCCACAAAACATGTTTTCTGAACATCCCACAGGAAACCTGAAAGCCATCTTTTGGCATGTTGTGTTGATTTATGTGAGTTGCACGTAGGTTGAAGACATCACGATTGCAAGGCTTTTATCATCTGCTATCTCCTTTTGGGCATTTGCTTTACACCGAGTGACTGGAATCCCGTTGGGGTCCAGTACAAGGAAGAACTGACTTGCAGCACGAAGTAGCATATTCGTAGTCGGTGGAACCCTAAACTCTGGGACCACGGGAATGGTTGCAATCTCGGCAAAGCCTCCTTCACATTCAACAAGCTGCTGTCCGGTAAGAGGCAAGGGAATCTAGTCAGTTTTCTGTGAACTGAGAGCATCAGTGATCTGTCTCATCAAATAGTGAATGGTAAATGTGAAATGTTGCAAGCATCATTGCTTCAGGATGGAAAGGACTTCAGCATTTCACACAGCTCATCCCAACAGAGATTGTTGACCAAGTGTAGCATCCCCTCTACTCAAGCCTATTAATGTGCTTAGCTCAGGGAGCAATTAACCGTTGCTTGGATTGTACAAGTGTATGGTGCTTTTCAGAGTACATTAAAGTCTGCCACTATACTTCCCATTATCTGTGCAGAGATCAGAAATTCTAATGAATTCTATGACATACTGAACTTGTTATGTCATCCCAGCAGTTAGTAGAAATCAATCAGCATGCAATGTGAAGTTATTAATGATTAAGTTAACTAGTACTGGTGCTGCTGAAAGTTTTTGTCAGCTACTGGAGGTTGGGAGGATATTTACGAGAATAACCTATCCAATTTGCATGCTTTTGTCAACTGTATTTGGCTGATAATGTGCGCCATTATCTTGTCAGGTACACAGATACACCTGACACCTCTCTGGGAGCACCGCAAGCATTCAAAAACAATGCTATCAACTTTTGTGCTCAGGTGCTCTAACCCTCTTGTTTCAGAGTTGCATTTTGCAGTACTTCCCCCTCAATTTGCACTGACGCTTCTCAAATTTCGTTAGGTAACATTTTCCTACATGCGGCGTTGTTGCAGAATGTTCTCTCTAGATACAATTGCATTAGAGCAAAGGAAACATAGCCAGAAGTGCATCTAGCAGCTGTGATCTTGACAAGTTAGCATCTGACACAAACTTGGTGGTGGACCATTTCTTGTTGTATAAAGGGAGATTTCACTCACTGCGTCTGTATTCTCCAGGGTTTAGAAGAGTGAGAGGTAACCTAATTAACATTTAAGAATTTCTTATAAGGTCCAATATGATGGAGATAGTTGCTTTGGCTGAAGAGTCTAGAAGCGGCATGATTTTTGGAATCATCTACAATACAGGCCTTGAAGTTCAATCAAAACATAAGTTTTTGGATATCAAGGTAATGATGAAATATGGGGATAGTTTTGAAGTGAAACTTCACATTATCTTCAAGAAGTTACGGCTGAGCCAGTGCAGCACCATAGCATAGTGGTTAGTGCATTTAATTTTCAGCACCAGTGATCACTGACGAGAGTTTGAAGCCAGACACTGTCTGTAAGGAGTTTTTGAATGTTCTCTCTGTGACTGTGTTTTTTTCCCCCGGGTGCTCCGGTTTCCTTCAACATTCCAATGGCAAATGGATTAAAGTTAGTAAGTTGTGGGAGTGCTATGTTGGTGCTGGAAATGCGGCAACACTTGCAGGCTAACACTAGCACCTCACAGACACTAATGAGGCTTTTCACTGTATGTTCTGATGTTCGATGCACGTGTGACAAATAAAGCATATCTAATATTATCTAACTCAGCTGCAGGTAACATGTTAAAATGAAAAAACAGCCAACTTTTAATTCAGTTTTGACTTACAATGCAGGGACTCATTTCAAGTAGATTAATGTCATATTTTAAGGACAGTGTTGGCACAGTGTTTAACTTACAGCACTAACAATGCAGAGACCTGAGTGTACATTCCATTACGGCTACTGTGAAAATTAAAGTTAAATTAGCTGGAATTTTTTTCCAAATATTATTTGTAATAGTGACATAAAACTATTGGATTGTTGTAAAGGCCCATGTTGTGCACGAATGGTAGTAGTAATAGTGGGGCTGCCTACCATCCTGACCAAATTTGACCACACAATAATTTCAGATCCACCAATACCATTTTGCAAGCCACTCAGCTCAAGAACAAGTCGGGATGGGCAATAATGCGACCACAACAGATGCTCAGATCCTGAAAAATTGAATAAGTATATAATGATTTGTATGATTGTTACTGTGAACCTTCTCTTGTAGTTTTTGTCTGCAGTCCTTTCCTCCAGTGCTTCAATGGATAACACAAGTTTTACTTTCTTTGAGCTTTAAAAATAACAGAACCTGCTCAGAAAAGACATGTTTAACTTGTTTCCTCATTTCTTAGTTTGAAGTGTTGGTTGCTGATCTTCATTCATTCCATTGATTGACCATTTTTTGGTCTTCATTGACAAATGCTTCAAAGTTATGCCATTGAGCTCCTAAGGCAGCTGTCTAAGTTTGGTATCCAAGTACTATCCCCAAATGGATCTGTAGAGGATGAGTTATGGTTCAGCTGAAGAATCGGGATCAATTTGAAGTAGTGGAATAATTTATTTCCAATAAATTAATTTCAATTTAAAAAAAACCTTGCTGCTTTTTCCTTCTCAGTACATTTTTCAATGTCAAGTTATCATTTTTGATGGTTGTCCCTTTGAGTAATGCCTACCAAATTGGCTTTCTTAGCATCATCTTCAAAGAAGCATAAACCCATCACTGTTTAGAAATGTATTCTAGTTTTTATCTCTTTGAAAGTTGCTATCCACTTAACTTTTTTCAGTGACCTAAAGGATCACTTTTAATTATAAAACTAATGCCTGCCATTACTAGGATGCAAATAGTTTCTATGGCAACAGGAAACAGGATATGATCAATATAAGAGCTTTACAGTAGCTATGTTACATCTTGAAATGACAGTTATTTTCAGTTTGATACCTCAAAATAGGATAGTCAACATCTGTGTGAAGAAAATAATAATCATAAATCAGTTTTAGAATTCTGCTTTTCTCCTAAATCAGGTATACTCTCCAGCATTCGGTTGAGGACAGTCACAAACAGTGACTTGATTGAAAGTCACAGCCACACAAGTCCACCGCAAGGTAACTCCATTTTTAAACAAATCATTATGTGTGCATACTAGATCTGTATACTTTACTGCCCAATGGTCCATTGTAGCACTGAAGTTCTTGATACTATAATGATGGGAAGGATGGTTTAATCAAAAAGTTCAAAGTATAAAGTTTTGTTTACTTTGTTTGGCAGATTAGCATATGTGTTACATTTATTTTCCAATAATCCAGAGGCAAAAGTTCAAATACTATCAGGCAATTAGTTAAGTGAAACTGGAATTTTAAAAATACTGCTATCAGTCATGTGACCGTAAAACTATAGAATTGCAATTAAAACCTCACTGATTTATTAAATGTTCTTCAGAAAATGGCATCTTTCTATATGACCATAAGACATAGAAGCAAAGTTCGTCCATTCAGCCTGTCGAGTTTGTTCCACCATTCCATTCTGGCTGATTTATTATCCCTCTCAACCCCATTCTCTTGCCTTCTCCCCATAACCTTTTGCATGCTGACTAATCAAGAACCTATCAACCTCTGCTCTAAATATACTACACCCATCTATGACAATGAAGTCCACAAATTCACAACCTACTAACCAAACGAATTCCTCTTCATCTGTTCTAAATGGATGTTTCTCTATCCTGAGGCTGTGCCTCTGGTCCTCACCCCCCCCCCCCCCCGCCTCCACTATGGAAAAAGTCCTCTCACCAACCACTCCATGCAGGCCTTTCAGTATTTGATAGGTTTCCAATCAGATTCCTGCTTTTTCTTCTGAATGCTCATGAACCTGCTCTGGACCCTCTCCAACACCAGCACTTCTTTTCTTAGACAAGGAGCAAAAAACTGCTCATAGTACTCGAATAAGGCCTCACCAGTGTCTTATAAAGCCTCACTCAGCATTACATTCTTGATTTTATATTTTAGTCCTCTTGAAATGAATGCTAATATTGCATTTGCCTTCCTCGCCACAGACTCAACCTGTAAGTTATCCTTTAGGGAATCTTGCATGAGGACTTCCAAGTCACTTTGCACCTCTGTGTCCTGAATTTTCTCCATTTAGAAAACAGTCCATGCCTTTATTCCTTCTACCAGAATGCATGACCATACACTTCCCCACACCCTATTCCATCTGAATGGGCAAAGTTATTCCATCTTTGCCCATTCTTCTAATGTCTAAGTACCTTCTGCAGCCTTTCTGCTTCCTCAACACTACCTGCCCCTCCACCTATCTTCCTATCATCCCCATACTTGGCCACAAAGCTATCAATTCTGTCATCTAAATCAGTAATATATAACGTGAAAAGAAACGGTCGTAACACCGCACCCTGTGGATCACAACCAGTCACTGACAGCCAACCAGAAAAGGTCCCCTTAACTCCTCTCACTTTCAGAGTGGTCATATAAAGCCCTCTGTTGTATTGAATGACACTGGTTACAATAGTTCTGGAATGGGTTCTACCAGTGTCTGATCAAGAGTGGTAAATGGTGACATTCCTACCGCTGCTTATAAGTTTAAAAAAGAACAATGTGATCTGCTGGTATTTTCAAAAGTGTGATTTCGATGCTCATCATAGTTAGACAATACTGTGAACTAAATCTGAATCTGGAATTAATTAATTCTTTTTGCTTTTACATCATTTGAGTAAAAATCAGTGTTTCAGAAAGCTGTACATTTGTGTGGACCTTAATTAATAATACTCCACAATGCAAAAGGAATTGATAAAATTTATTAGAAGTGTAATTTTTTTTGATTAGAAAATTGGCAAGGAAAGAAAGTAATAAAATATGTTAAGTAAGTATGTTGTAAGATTTTAAACATTGCTTTGCCTATAGGAGGGCAGTGTTTGTAATGTTATGCTGATATCTGGGAGCTTTAAAGCAAATGAGCAATGTAGTAGGATTGACTGATCTCTGCATGCAAACTCTCAAGATGTTTACCTGGCAAGCGATATCCAGAACTTGCTGTCATAAAAAAAAAATTCATCAATACTGTATCTCTGCAGATCAATGTAGGTTCATGCTATGTGTAATTGTCTTTCACTATTAAGGTTTATTTATTATCAAAGTATGCAACTCTGGAATTCTTCTTTTCCGGGTAGCCATGAAACCAAGAAAGAAAAGCAGTACAATCAACCAAACCGCCCCCCCCCCACAACCTGCACAAAAAACAAACAAAAAAATGGAACAGGCACATCAACCCCAAATGCCCCCCTGCACAAAAAAAAAATACAAGAAAGATTGGGTGAAAAACAAAAAGCTGTAAAATTGAAAAAAAAAGTCTATAGTCCAAGTCCACATCCAAAACACAGAAAACCTGAGCAACATTCCCTACTCACAGTGGCAGGCTCTCCACTCTCCAATACAGAATGCTCAAAAGACAGACAGCTGGCACTCACCCTCTGCACTCGCCTTGATGCTTCAATCTCCCTTGTTGCTTTAATTGACGCACAATGGAGGCAAACATCAGCTCACAGTCCACCCTGCAGCCTGCCCACCCTGAGGTTCGCTCACTCTGCATCTGTTTCCCGGAATCCTCTGAATGACTGCAGAATGCTGGAACACCCAAACCATTTTCAAACTTCCACATTCACCTTGAAGTTTCAATATCTTGTCACTTTAAACAGCTAACAATGGAAGATTTAATCAGCAAAATGGAGACAAGCATCGGCTCGTGCCCTTCAGCCATTCCCGCGGCCTGCCTGCCTTGAGGTTTACCCACACTGCATCTGCTTCCTGGAATCCTCTCAAAGACTGTTGAGTGCTGGAACACCCAAACAATCACCAAATAGCAAATCCCAGGCTCCAACAGTTCCAGAATCACAACCAAGCCAAAAAAACAAATATAAAAGACATACAAGAAGTGAAATATATGGCTTCATGGTCTATCCAGAAGATATTGACTGAAGGAGTGCTGTACCTAGGCACCATCTTGACCACACGGTAGTCACTTAAGGTACTTGCTTCCCATCCAAGGTGAAAATTGGATGCAATTCCCCCCTTTTAAATGAAATACGGCTATAGCCCCAAGTTGCCACTGATTTTACCCAAATGTGATCAAACCAGCACATAAGGCAGTGATAATAAACATCTGAAAAGATCATTGAATTTAGGGTGAAAGGGGAAAGATTTCAAACAGACCAGAGGGCCAACATTTTCCATGCAGAGGGTGGTGATTACATTGAGCGAGTTGCTGGAGGAAGTGGTTAAGGCAAGTACAGTAGTATAATTTGAGCATTTAGATAGGGATGTAGAGGGACAAGGCTTAAATATGAGTCCAAAGCAGGACATTGAGTCTGGGTGGGTGGACATCATGGTTAGCAAGAACTTGTTGGGCCAGAATGCTTGTATCGATGTTGTATTGTTCTATGACTCCGTCCATTAACATGACACTTCTTCAAAGGAGATTATCTATCATATGTTTTCATGTCATTTCATTTGTGGGTATCCAGGAAAATTTATTAAATCTCCATGTTCCTTTTAGATACAAGGAGATTCTTAATATCTTTTTACAGATTTTAAATATACAGCATTTTAATTTAAATTATGAATGCATCTACCGTAAACAAGTGTACCCAGTGGTTCACTTCATTTGTTTATTTAAAATGAGGCTGCCCTCAGCTAGTAGACTGAACACCTTGATTAACTCAGTTGAAACTATACTAATGAAGCCGTCTCAGCTCACCACCCTTCAGCACGTACATCAAAAATTAAAACTTGTAGAAAGTTAGATATGGCCCTTGTGGCTAAAGGGATCGGGGGTATGGAGAGAAAGCAGGTGCAGGGTTCTGCGTTGGGTGATCAGCCATGATCATACTGAATGGCGGTGCAGGCTCGAAGGGCCGAATGGCCTACTCCTGCACCTATTTTCTATGTTTCCATGTTTCTAAAACAAAGCAGACTGAAAAGAAAAGATGTGTCCTCGTTCATGGAAGACTTAACATTTGGCTGTAGAAAAAAAATTGACTCAAATGCAAATTGACCCAAACAAAGCTTTTCAATGGTATTTACTGAATTTTGTACCCATTTCATTCCTCATTCAGAAAGCAAAGCTGCAGTTTTTGTTTTTTTTGCTCACAGTTTAAATGAGGTAGCTGACAACATCAAAATTCATTTACAATAACAAAATTTCTTGTTAACTGTCAACAAACCTATCAATTGCAGCTAAATATGATGGTGATCTGACACCCACTGACATGACATCGTATTGATACATGGTGGGCCCTGGTCCAGTTACTTGCTGCATTACACAAAACAATGAATAGATGTACCTACGTACTTTCTTTTAGCTGCTACAATTCTGCATCCCTCCACAGGTACACATACTGTATACAATTTATCATAGTTGCTCTGAAACTAATAAATAATTGGGAGCCTCATTTAATAATAGAATGCTGGGCAAGAAACACACCAGAGAGGAAGGTGAGGAACCGAAATTATGGCCCATTTACAACCAAGAAAGAAAAAGGCTGATAAAGTGTGGTAACATGTGATTCAGCGATGTGGGAGCATATCAAAAGCACCTCAAGAAATAAGAATCTCTGGATGAGTTAATATTGAAATTGCACTGTATTTACAGGCAAGCTTGCTTAATATTTCTGGAGCATCAGAACCAGGTCTTAATAAGGTCTTTTTTTCTAGCAAAAAGTGTTTCACTCTGGCAGAGCCACAACCAAAGGTTAACTGGTAACCTAGCAAAAGGTTGTCAGTGACAAAAATGGCACATTTTACAATAGAAGTAGGAGCACAGAGAATTTAGAGAAACAAATAATGCTGGTATTAATAATGCTAATGATAAAAGAAGAAACTGACAGCAAACAAAATCAGAATAGTAGAAAGTGGGTTTTCAATGCATATATGTATATGGATAGAGTACAACAACTATGCTTGGTGAACTGCTGGCATGAGAAACTACGTGGAACTTTGACATAGTAGTATCAAGAACTGAACTCAGACCCAAATGAAAGGAAAAGTGGGAACTTTATGGAAAGGAAGGGGAAGAAGAGGAAAGAAAGTGTAGCAGGATCAATAATCAGTCATTTAGAAGGACAACATAGTGAGGATGTTTTGGAAAATAATTTGTTCAGTCAGAATTAAGGATCAATCATGGGACCATTCTGTAGCTTGTTTGACAGGATAGCTTGAAATAGTGGGAAAGAGGTAGCTGCACAGAATCACAGGATGGTTTTACAAATCTGTACCAACAACAAAAGGATCTTCAATTAAAACTCATTAGTAACTACTTCAGGGCCAAAAAGGGAGAAGAATTACAACAATGTGTAAATTTGAGTTTCTCCTAATTGTGTTCATAATTAGTATATTTTTTACTCAATGACATTTGCAAATTTCCAGTCCTCCAGAACCATTCCATGATCTGGTGATTCTTAAAAGATAATTACTTTTGCCTACAAAATCTCTTCAGCAACCTCTTTCAGAACCTGTGGTGTAGTCCATCTGGTCCAGATAATTTATCAACCTTCAGACCTTTCAGCTTCCCAAGCATCTTCTCCTTAGTAATAGCAACTACACTTACTACTGCCCCTGTCAGGGTGCTGGACCAGGGATCCAATCACAGACCCAGTACCACGCACACAGTGATTTTAATTGAGTAATAAATCCCAAGGTACAAACAAAGTCAGCATCAGATTTCAGGCAGAGATCAAAACATCCAGAGAAATCCAAAAACCAGAATCGTAGAACAGGCAGAGTCAATATTCAGACAGACAGTATACAGATACAAATGCTGGAAAGGCTCAGGAGAATCTACTGGCATAATTTTGCGACAAACCGGTGAAAACACAGGACTTCAATACACTGAGCAATAAACAGAGAGGCAGGTGATCGGTGGAGCACAATGAGACACGGGTGGCAGCAATACAGGTAATAACGAGAAACAGGTGAGAGACGGAGTACTCAGTCATACAGGGGCCGGAGCAGAGCAGGAGCAGGGATAAGAGCACATGGCAATACAGAAACATAGCATGACGGCTAGGGGGGAAAACACACAAAAAGACGGAGTTCAACTGGAGTTACTGACAGCCCCCTGACACTATTGAATATCTGGCATACTTATAATACTTAAAATACTTATTAAGTTTGTCCAACACTTCTTTGTCCCCCATTATTACCTCTCCAGCATCATTTTCAGTGGTCCAAAATCCTCTCTTGCCTCTCTTTTACCCTATATATCTGAAAAATCTTTTTCTATCCTCTTTTATATTACAGGCCAACTTATCTTCAGGTTTCATCTTTTTCTCTCCTAATAACTTTTTTAGTTACCTTCTGTTGTTTTTTTAAAAGCTTCCCAATCCCCTAACTTCACACAATTTTTTTTGCTATATTATATGCCCTCCCTTTTGCTTTTATGTTGTCTTTGACTTCCCTCATCATCCACATTGCCTCATCCTCCCTTTAGAATACCTCTTCGACTTTGGTATGTATGTATTCTGCGTCTTCTGGATTGCCCTCAAAAACTCCAGCTATTGCTGTTCTGCCATCATCTCTATATTGTCCCCTTCCAACAAGTTTTCACCAGTTCTTCTCTCATGCCTCTGAAATTCCCTTTACTCCACTGCAATACTAATACATCTTACTTTGTCTTTTCCCTCTCAAACTGCAGGGTGAATTGTATCATATTATGATCATTGGCTCCTCAGCGGTCCTTTACCTTAAGGTCCCTAATCAAATCTGGTTCATTACACAACACCCAATCCAGTACTGCCTTTCCGCTGGTGGGCTCCACCACAAGCTGCTCTAAAAAAAAGCTATTTCATTCTACAAACTCGCTCTCTTGGGATCCAGTACCAACCTGATTTCCCCAATCTACCTACATATTGAAATCCCCCATGACTATCACAACATTGCCCTTTTTGCCTGCCTTTTCGATTTCTCATTTTTATCTGTACCCCACATCTTGGCTACTGTTTGGGGACTTATATATAATTCTCATCAAAGTCTTTTAACCCTTGCAGTTTCTTAACTGTGCCCACAACGATTCTATGTCTTCTGATCCTATGTCATCGCTTTCCAAGAATTTGATTTCATTTTTTATCAGCAGAGCTACATCACCCCCTCTGCCAACCTGCAATCAATACTTTTGATACAATGTGGATGTTAAGCTCCCAACTATTATCTTCTTTCAGCCATGACTCAGTGATGCCCGCAACGTTATATCTGCTAATCTCTAAATGCATAACAAGATCATCTGCCGTATTCCATATACTGCATGCATTCAGCTTCAGTCCTGTATTCATCACCCTTTTTGATTTTGCCCCCAAGTTACACTTCATCTCATTCCACAAACTGCAATTTTTCCTGATCATCTGCCTATCCGTCCTCATGGCTTCACTGCACACTGCATCGACTTGTACACCAAATGCCCCATCCTCAACACTATCACTCCAGTTCCCATCCCCCAGTAAAAGGAGTTTAAACTCTCCCAACAATTCCAGCAAACCTGCCTGCAAGGATATTGGTCCCCCTTGAATTCAATGTAACCCGTCCTCTTTGTACAGGTCATACCTTCCCCAGCAGAGATCCCAATGAACCAGAAATCCAAAAACCTTCCCCTGCACCAATTCCTCAGCCATGCATTTGTCTACCAAATTATCATATTCTTACCCTCACTACCATATGGCAGACAGAAATCCCGAGCTTACTCCTCTGGAGTTGCTACTTTTCAGCTTTCTGTCTATCCCCAATATTCTATTTTTAGGACCTCCTCCCCTTTCCTACCTCCGTCATTGGTACCAATATGTACTCTGATTTCCAGCTGCTCAGCACGCCCCCTCCCCCGAGAAGGTCTGAGACATGTCTGACCCTGACACCTGGGAGGCAACAAACTATCTGAGTGTCTCTTTCACATCCACACAATCTCCTGTCTACTCCTATAACCATGGAATCCACTGTCACTACCAAAATCTTCTCCATCCTTCCCTTCTGAGCCACAGGGCCAGACTCAGTGCCAGAGACACTGTCAGTCAGTGCAGCTTCCTCCTGGCAGGTTGCCCCACCCCCATCCAACTCCTGCTGCCCAATGCAACATTATCCTAAAGGATAAAGTTATTACTGGGAGCAACAGCCACAGGGTAACTCTACACTAGCTTCCTATTCCCTTTCCCCGTCTTGACAGTCACCCAGGTACCTGCCTCCTGTAACTTAAGGTTGATTATCTCCCTGTAGTTCCTATCTATCAACTCCTCATTCACCTGTATGAGCCAAAGGTCATCGAGCTGCAGCCCTAGGTTCTTAACACGGTCTCTTAAGGAGCAGCAGCTCAGTGAATCAGGAACAACTTCTTCCCCTCTGCCATACAGTTCCTAAATGGACATTGAACCCATGAACACTACCTTACTTTTTTAATATACATATCATTTCTGTTCTTGCACTATTTTTAATATATATATTTTTACTGTAATTTATTTATTTATTTTATTTCTTTCTGTGTTGTATTGCATTGTACTGCTGCTGCTAAGTTAACTAATTTCACAACACATGCCAGTGATAATAAACCTGATTCTGATTCTCCATCAGAACTGGAATAGGGTAAAGTTAATTTTAATTTTCGGAGAAGGTGGGGGAGGGTGACTAGGACAAAGGGTATATCTATGATAGGTTGACACCAGGTGGACATAGGGATGAGATGCCAATGGGGTAGTTAGGGGCTGATAAAGAAATGTTATATGCTGCAAATAGCAAGTCAGAATATGCCAATGGAGCATTAAAAACTGAGCCAGTATAAAGATGAATGATGTATATCATTTGATGGTGTAATATTCATTCTGCTATGTATGAAGCATTGGTCTTGTGCCCAATATAATACCACAAGCTCTTCTAAAGTTGGCATAGAAACCTTGCACAGCTCCACTTGCCTACATTGAATGTCTCTAGCCCAAAGAAAAACACAGAAAAAAATCTCACAACTACATAATGCATCAAAGAATTAATTTAAGTATTTAAATTTCATGGCAACGTTTATAAACATGAATTAAAGGGACAAAGGGAGAGTGTGAGAATTGATTAACACCAAGCTAAAAGGGAACTTAAATATTTTTTGTAAGCACTTTAACAAATAGTAGTTAAATAAAGAATTGGAAACTAATCTTGAAGAAGATGATGATGGCTTGGATACTAAATAAGAATTTTGCGTCCATCTCCACTAGGGATGGAGGAACAACAGATGTGCCTGTAAGTGAGGTGGTGGTGGTAATTCTTGGTTGGATAAAAATACATTAATGAAATGGATGTGTTTTAAATACTGATTACGCTAAAGGTATAAAGGTACAGTAAGGACAGGATGCATTGTGGCTCGCTGCAGGTAGTAAAGGCAAAAACTGCAGAACTTCTGGTCATAATCTTAAAATCTTTCTCCAGCATACAGGTTTTTCTGCAGGACTGAAGTATTGCAATGTTACAGAATGGCATAGAAATAATAGCCAAGTCTTCCTAATGGCAGAGCCAACAGTCTGGAAAATAAACTGATTGAGCTCTTGAACAAACGGATTCATGAGATAATGCCTTTAATGTTATTACATACTGATTTCCTAAAGATGTACTATATCTATGGTATATCTGCAAACTAAGAACTGTTCTAATACATTGAAAAGGCAACAATATATTACAACAGGAAACGATAAAACAGTGTCAGTATTGAACAAGTAGTTTATTACATATGTATATGCATAGCTAGGTCCAAAATATAATTCAAGCCTATTAATTGCTTATTCCACCTTCTCTTAGAAAATTATGCTTTACTTTTTAATCTCATCTCACAAATAAAATTGTTAGCCATAAACTCCTCCAGCCCAGAGATATCAGAAGGTTTTGGATTTTTATAGCAGGTTAACAGGTTGCGTTCATAGAACTCACACAAAATGCTAGAGGAACTCAGCAGGTTACATTCATGATTAAGGTCCTACTTAGCATATGTAAAGTATTTTAAAACCAGTTTTATAAATAGGGAGCATGCAACCCCATAAATGTAAGAAGAACAAATTTGGTTTGTTTATGACACAATAAGCTTGATTTAATTATTGAACAAAACAATATCAAACATACAATGTAGAACTGTAAGCATTCAATTACTTAGATAACCGTGGTATCATACATTTGTTACATGCCATGTCGTATAATGTGGGCGATCATGGTCTTTCCATAATCATGATTGCTCTTGGCAAACTTTTCTACAGAAGTGGTTTGCCATTGCCTTCTACTGGGCAGCGTCTTTACGAAATGGAGACCCCAGCCATTATCAATACTCTTCAGAGACTGCCTGGTGTCAGTGGTCACATCACCAGGACTTGTGATATGCACCAGCGGCTCATATGACCATCCACCACCTGCTCCCATGGCTTCATGTGACCCTGATTGGGGGGCCAAGCGGTGCTACACCTTGCCAAGGGTGACCTGCAGGCTAGTGGAGGGCAGAAGCACCTTACACCTCCCTTGATTGAGATGGATCACCATCCCACCACCCGAACCATGGTATACCCACCAATAAGGTTCAAAAATGATATGTAAAGAGAAAAGGCTGATTAAAGGTATGCAATCTATCCAGGCTTTCCTATCCAACTACAATTCTTTGTGCAGCAACTCAGCCATCCAAAGGTCATGTAACTTCCTAAGAGATGTGTAAAAACACTAACCTGTTAAAAGAAAATGGCAATTATCAAATTGACCCTGGTAAATGTTATCCATGGAATTTAAGTTGTCTGGATCCAAAGGTGTCCTTAATTTTACTTGACATTTCCATCATTTGCAGATTTTCCAGTTAAATTTTGCTCTTTTTATATTTGTCCTCCAGAAATAAAATTATCCTTTTTTAAAGTTATCTTTCACATCAGCCTGGGAAAAGGCCTCATAGCTGAAACATTTCTGTGTTTTACTTCTGTTCAGGCTCTGATACAACATCAGTGCATTTCAAGCATGTCCTGGTTTTTCTTCATGTCTTCAACAATTATAATTTTATTTCATCATTTGTAAAATTAAAATTGGGTATTCCATTAATCTTACTGCATGTTACTTTACTTTCATAACTTAGGTATTAATTATTTTTCCACTGGTAATATATTATGCAAGAGCTACTCCAAGAGCTCCATCCAAATAAACTCATACTTCAGCACCATCAGTCACTCCTTGGAAATCTCGAATCAGTCTGATAGGACTTGTGCTAAGCCCATCCATCCTTCTGAAGCTATCGTATTTAGAAATTCCCAAGACACTCCTGATGTGGTCTAACTGAGATTTCGGATATCTACTACATAATTTTTATTGACTTGATTAGTTAAAATGGGCAGAATTTCACAGTGTAGGCAGGCATTGGATATGTTGAGGGATAGTGATTTGAACCATCATTCTGTATAAGAAAACAATACAAACCTGGGATTGTATCCACCATGGCTTTCTAAAATAGTCCCATCACTGGGCATCTTTAGATATTGGGTCTAAAAGATGCTTATTTCCTTATGAAGGTACATATTATTCATCTGAAGTTTTAATGCCTTTCTCTCAGTTGTTGAGTTTATAACCTAGTGTTGCTTGTAGGGTATGGCTACTACTAATATAATTAATAAATAGAGAATATATACAGAGGTAAGAGAATGCTTTGTGCCTGTGTTTCACTTGGGCTTGATTGCTTTGCTTACAGTTCTGCCTTTTCTCTGTTGCAAGCTTCTCATTATTTCAAGTACAAGCAGCAATTCATATTTCCAGGTAAGTGATCTTTAATTTTGCACCATTCCTTCCTGTTCGTATCCATTAGCACTTTATAATGGATATTATGTAGGTTTTTATTTGCATTTATAAGATAGGTTTCCCTTTTAATAATTGACATTAAAATCTTTTAATGAACTAGACCATGTGCATATCGCTGATATAAGTTTATAAGGGGGAAGGATTGCCTTTGATAAATATTTGACTCAGGCACATAAATAAACTTGTACTTTCTGTTTGATTTCTCGAAGATTAAGGCATCTCCTTTAATATGTGCCATGTGATTCCTTGCAGGCCCTTAGAGTTGGAACTCTTTATTTGATGTAGAATTTATGATTACCTTTCTAATTGTCTCCTGGTAATTTCTGTTTTATAATCTTAACATTTCGTTCCTAGATGTCACACCAGAGGCACAACCTCGAACTCCTCAAGTTATTCTTCATCCTGTCAACTCTGACCCCATGTAAGAGATTTTTTTATTAGCTAATCAGTCTAAATTTGTAGCAAATCCTGTGAATATTAAGCATTGCA
Source organism: Hypanus sabinus (assembly GCF_030144855.1). Taxonomy (NCBI): domain Eukaryota; kingdom Metazoa; phylum Chordata; class Chondrichthyes; order Myliobatiformes; family Dasyatidae; genus Hypanus; species Hypanus sabinus. The sequence continues at coordinate 101,927,083 of NC_082718.1, forward strand.
CACAGCCTGCTGGAATGCCGAGTGATCTTTTAAATATAGAGCAGCATGTTGAAACTTGCCATGTTGATGAATGTGTACTCTGCCACATGTACTACACTTGAAAGAAGCAAATTTCCCAGCAATTACATGTTCACAAACTGCAGCAGAAAAGTGCTCTAACTTAATCAAACAATTAATTCTCAAACATCAGCAAAGTGGTAGAAGCTGTCTTTGACAATGAGGTCAAGTGGCACATATCAACCATCAACTTGTTCACTGATATCCTTATTTGGGTTTGCGAGTATCACTCAACTCCCAATAGCTTTGGTCCGAACATGAACCAAAGAGTTGAATTCTATTGGTAAAACGAGAGTCACTCTCTTTCTCTTTCTCTCTCAAGTGGTTGAAGTCTCAGGTCACAGGTATGACCAGAGCAGCATTCAGGGATGGAATTTATTTTAAACCTCTTAGAGATTTTGCTGGACTCCTCATCATATAACCATATAACAATTACAGCACAGAAACAGACCATCTCAGCCCTTCTAGTCCGTGCCAAACACTTACTTTCACCTAGTCCCACCTACCTGCACTCAGCCCATAACCCTCCATTCCTTTCCTGTCCATATGCCTATCCATTTTTTTAAATGTAACTTGTCTGTTGTTTGTACCTAACTTCAGTTTCTCAGCATAAATTGGAGCATTGCTCTGAGTGTGGCAGCTGACCAAGACATTTCTTAACAACCTTAGTGAACTGTTTGTGTGACCTCCACAGCCCATCAACACTTCACTCAATTGGAATTTCAAATAGCTGGATGTCCTTAGCTTCTCTATGAAATAAAGGCACAATTTAATAGGAGTCGGTTCAGTTCGCATGTCCGTTTATTAGAAGGAAGAATTGCCAGATGAGTTATCCTCCTCAAGTACCCATTATTCACATTCCAACATTAGTCACCCCTGAAGGCTTGTGGTTAAATGCACAGGGGAACAAAAGGACTACAGATCCCAAGATACCCAAGAATAGCAGAGCTCATTGATAAGAGCACAAAGTGTGCAAGCAATATGCTATACTTAATTTAGAAAAGAATGAAATATGATAGTGGAAAACAAATGTCAGATCTAGATAGATGTTTACTTAGACCATACTTAGAATAGTGTGTTTTCCTTCTGCCCTGTACACCCTTCAGTAGGGTATCTAGGAACTGGTGAAAGTTTAGAAGAGATTTACTAAAAAAATCCTCAGGAAAGAGAATTATACTGGAAATGTTGGGTTCAAAGAGGAATGTGAATGATCTCTTCTGAACTCTGAAGGGGTTTTATAGTGGCTACATGGAAAGATAGCCCAGAGCACAGGGACATGAAATTGAGTAGCAGGTTAGTTAAAGAACTTACAAGGAATCTCCGTACTCGGGAAGTGGTTAGAACTTGATTTGGAATTTGAAGCAGATGTCACTGACACTATTAAGGAATTGAAGGAATCCAAAAAATATTAAGGTAGCAGAATGGAAAGAACTAGAATGGGAGTAGAATATCAGTCTGTATAGAAAGCTATAGGCTGAGTGATGTAAAGTGAGATTAGTATAGGAAGATACTTGTTGGCTTACACGGACATGATGTTTCCAAGCAGCTTAATTCCATTCTATGATTTGTGGCAACTAGTGATACTGCGTGGTTGGCTTGAATGTTCATTTCTTTGCTCAGTAATCTCAGAGCAGTTCAGTAATTCTAAAATTTCAGAGACTGAAAGCTTGGAATTCAACTTTATGTAGTTGAAAATTGATCATCTTTTTTGACTGAATTAGAGAAAGACACTTTCCAGGTCATTCCACCTGACGACAGAATTTCAACCATGCATACTTGAGAGTGAGTGTCTTAGATATGGTTTCCACATCAGGATTGTGCAAGGTAACATCATTCCCCATGAAACACTTCATTTGATACCAGTGGAGAGACGTAGAATCATGCAACGCAAAAAAAAGTCCTTTATCCCTACTCACCCTTGCCAACCAAGATGCCACTCTACACTGGTCCCACTTACCTATATCCCTCTAAACTTCTGTCTTTGTAGATGTCCAAATATCTTTTGTATGTTGTTTTTGTACTTGCCATAATCACTTTCTCTGGCAGCTTGTTCTTTATGCATACCAACCTTGGGCCATGTTGTCCTGGGAACTCCCAGGATAATCTAGTCCTCCATGTGCACCTTTAGAGTGAAATCAGTACTAAGTAATTCAATTACTTATCTCTCCTATTTAGGCTCATCAGGCTGCAGCAAGCACTACATTTGTCCTCACTTTTCTTTCACCTCCCTGCCACCACCAACACCCATCCACTGCTCACCCCTTCCATCAATCCCTTGAATCCATAATTCCATTATCCTGAACTGTCACCATTGTCCTTAAACCATCTACCATTCTGCCAATATTTATATTCTCCACCTTTGCTCCAAACCATCACTGTGTCAGGTTTGCCTGTCCATCCATCGTATCAGGTATTGATGAACCCAAACACCCGAGGAACACAGACACAACACATATAATTGAGTGTTGGTTACTGACAATGATCAATCTGGAAGCCTGTTGCTATGTCCATATAATGAACACTTTGTGCATCAGAATTTCAGAAGATGAGGTTAAAGCCATCGGCGAAGAGCCCCATATAAATATCTTTAAGATCTTTACATTTCATAGGTTAAACATAGAAGTAATGTTTCTACTTCTCAGCAGTAAAAATGCCAGCTCAGAAATAATGAGAATCACTATTAATTATTATCATTATTAATAATGATAACCATGAATAAAAGCCCAAATTTTAAGGTCAGTGGACAGTCTAAAAGCAGTCTTCATGGTGTAGACTTCTTTTGTTGTCAGTTTTTGTCAGGTTTTACTTCAATATAATTCCTGAAGTCCATCATCATGTGCATTAGAGTCGTGAGCAAGCTATACCACACAGTTTCCACCTGAGGAAGATGTCTTACATTGGGAAGCAATATTTTATGTATTGTGACTACTTGGGTGCAGATTTGCCTTGAATGACAGGTAAGTTGAGGAGAAATTCATCTCAGACAGCTGATAAATTTGTACAAAGTAAATTTATTATCAAAGTGCTTATATATAGATATCACTTTATACAACCCTGAGGTACAGTTTCTCATGGGCATTCACAGTAAATATACAAACAGAAACTCAATAGAATCAATGAAAGACCACCAGCGACCAAACTGCAAATGGCAACAAACTGTGTAAATACAAAATGAAATAAATATATAATAAACAAATAAGCAATAAATATCAGGAACATGAGATGAAAAGTCCTTGAAAATGAGACCATAGGAACAGTTCAGTAATGGGGCGAGAGAAGTTCTGCTGCCAGAACTGGGCATCTTAGACAAAGTTTGCCATCTTTGGATGCTTCGACTAAAAAAAAGTGCTCAGCTGGAAATGGGGTGATGGTCCTCCAAGGTTGTAAACATCATCTGATTGATCTAAATCTAACTCTGGGTTAAACTAGAATTGCTGGGGAGTGGGAACCGAACTGAAGAGACGGAGGAAGAGGCTGTTGGCTCACAAGTAGAGAAAGCTTGGAGACAGTGCAAGAGGGAGCATAGGCAGGTGATAGAGAAGGGATGTGCTCAGACCGATGGCTTGAGATGTGTCTATTTTAATGCAAGAAGCATCATGAACAAAGCGGATGAGCTCAGAGCATGGATCAGTACTTAGAGCTATGATGTTGTGGCCATTATAGAGACTTGGATGGCCCAGGGGCATGAATGGTTACTTAGAGTGCCAGGCTTTAGATGTTTCAGAAAGGACAGGGAGGGAGGCAAAAGAGATGGGGGCATGAAACTGCTGAAGAGAGATAGTGTCACGGCTACAGAAAAGGAGGAAGTCATGGAGGGATTGTCTACTGAATCTCTGTGGGTGGAAGTTAGAAACAGGAAGGGGTCAATAACTCTACTGGGTGTTTTTTTTATCAGTAGTAACAGGGACATTAAGGAGCAGATATGGAGACAGATTCTGGAAGGGTGTAATAATAACAGGGTTGTTGTGGTGGGAGATTTTAATTCCCCAGATAGTGATAGGCCTCTTCATAGAGCAAGGGATTTAGATGGGGTGGAGTTTGTTCGGTGTGTTCAAGAAGGTATCCTGACACAATATGTAGATAAGCCTACATGAGGAGAGGCTTTACTTGATCTGGTATTAGGAAATGAACCTAGTCAGGCGTCAGGTCTCTCAGTGGGAGAGCATTTTGGAGATAGCGATCACAATTCTATCTCCATTACCATAGCATTCAAGAGGTTAGGAAAGCATTTAATCGGAGTAAGGGGAAATATGACGTTATCAGGCAGGAACTTGGAAGCTTAAATTGGGAACAGATGTTCTCAGGGAAATGTACAGCAAAAATGTGGAAAAATGTTCAGTGTATATTTGCATGGCGTTCTGCATAGGTATGTTCCAATGAGACGGGAAGGATGGTAAGGTATAGTAACCATGGTATACAAAGGCTGTTGAAAATTTAATCAAGAAAAAAGGAAAAGCTTATGAAAGGTTCAAAAAATTATGCAATGGTAGAGATCTAGAAGATTATAAGGCTAGCAGGAAGGAGCTTAAGGATGAAATTAGGAGAGACAGAAGGGGCCATGAGAAGGCCTCGGTGAGCAGGATTAAGGAAAACCCCAAGGCATTCTACAAGTATGTGAAGAGCAAGAGGATAAGACGTGAGAGAATAGGACCAATCAAGTGTGACAGACAGACAGACATACTTCATTGATCCTGAGGGAAATTGGGTTTCGTTACAGGCATGCCAACCAAGAATAGTGTAGAAATATAGCAATATAAAACCATAAATAATTAAATAATAATGAGTAAATTACGCCAAGTGGAAATAAATCCAGGACCAGCCTATTGGTTCAGGGTGTCTGACACTCCGAGGGAGGAGTTATAAATTTTGATGGCCACAGGCAGGAATGACTTCCTATGATACTCAGTGTTGCATCTTGGTGGAATGAGTCTCTGGCTGAATGTACTCCTGTGCCTAACCAGTACTTTATGGAGTGGATGGGAGTCATTGACCAAGATGGCATGCAACTTGGACAGCATCCTCTTTTCAGACACCACCATCAGAGAATCCAGTTCCACCCCCACAACATCACTGGCCTTACGAATGAGTTTGTTGATTCTGTTGGTGTCTGCTACCCTCAGCCTGCTGCCCCAGCACACAACAGCAAACATGATAGCACTGGCAACCACAGACTCATAGAACATCCTCAGCATCATCCAGCAGATGTTAAAGGACCTCAGTCTCCTCAGGAAATAGAGACGGCTCTGACCCTTCTTGTAGACAGCCTCAGTGTTCTTTGACCAGTCCAGTTTATTGTCAATTCGTATCCCCAGGTATTTGTAATCCTCCACCATGTCCACACTGACCCCTTGGATGGAAACAGGGGTCACCGGTGCCTTAGCCCTCCTCAGGTCCACCACCAGCTCCTTAGTCTTTTTCACAGTAAGCTGCAGATGATTCTGCTCGCACCATGTGACAAAGTTTCCCACCGTAGCCTTGAGCCTCATCTCCCTTGCTGATGCATCCAACTATGGCAGAGTCATCAGAAAACTTCTGTAGATGGCAAGACTCTGTGTTGTAGTTGAAGTCCGAGGTGTAGATGGTGAAGAGAAAGGGAGACAGGACAGTTCCCAGTGGAGCCCCAGTGCTGCTGACCACTCTATCTGACACACAGTGTTGCAAGCGCACGTGCTGTGGTCTGCCAGTCAGGTAATCAGTAATCCATGACACCAGGGAAGCATCCAGCTGCATCACCGTCAGCTTCTCACCCAGCAGAGCAGGGCGGATGGTGTTGAACGCACTGGAGAAGTCAAAAAACATGACCCTCACAGAGCTCACCGGCTTGTCCAGGTGGGCGTAGACACGGTTCAGCAGGTAGACAGCGGAAAGTGTGTATGGAACTGGAGGAGATAGCAGAGATACTTAATGAGTACTTTGCTTCAGTATTCACTAAGGAAAAGGATCTTGGTGATTGTAGGGATGACTTACACTGGATTGAAAAGCTTGAGCATATAGACATTAAGAAAGAGAATGTGCTGGAGCCTTTAGAAAACATCAAGTGGTGTAAGTCTCCAGGACCAGATAAGATGTACCCCAGGCCACTGTGGGAGGTGAGGGAGGAGATTGCTGGGCCTCTGGCGATGATCTTTGCATCATTAACAGGGATGGGGGAGGCTCCAGAGGATTGGAGGGTTGCAGATGTTGTTCCCTTATTCCAGAAAGGGAGTAGAGATAGCCCAGGAAATTATAGACCAGTGAGTCTTACTTCAGTGGTTGGTAATTTGATGGAAAAGATCCTGAGAGGCAGGATTTATGAACATTTGGAGATGCATAATATGATTCGGAATAGTTGGCATGGCTTTGCCAAAGGCAGGTCGTGCCTTACGAGCCTGATTGAAGTTTTGAGTAAACACATTGATGAAGGTAGAGCAGTAGATGTAGTGTACATGGATTTCAGCATGGGATCCAAGTGGACCTTGCTTTCTGGATCCAGAATTGGCTTGCTCACAGAAGGCAGCAAGTGGTCATATTCTGCATGGAGGTTGGTCACCAGTGGTGAGCCTCAGGGATCTGTTCTGGGACCCCTTCTCTTTGGGATTTTTATAAATGACCTGGATGAGGAAGTGGAGGGATGGGTTAGTAAATTTGCTGATGACACAAAGGTTGGGGAGTGTTGTGGATAGTGTGGAGGGATGTCAGAGGTTACAGTGGAATATCAATAGGATGCAAAGCTAGGCCGAGAAGTGACAGGTAAGTGTGAGGTGGTTCATTTTGGTAAGTCAAGTATGATGGCAGAATATAGTGTTAATGGTAAGACTCTTGGCAGTGTGGAGGATCAGAGGGATCTTGGGGTCCAAGTCCATAGGACACTCAAAGCTGCTGCGCAGGTTGACTCTGTGGTTAAGAAGGCATACGGAGCATTGGCCTTCATCAACCATGGGATTGAGTTCAAGACCCAAGAGGTATTGCTGCAGCTATATAGGACCCTGGTCAGGCCCCACTTGGAGTACTGTGCTCAGTTCTGGTCACCTCACTACAGGAAGCATGTGGGAACTATAGAAAGGGTGCAGAGGAGATTTATAAGGATGTTGCCTGGATTGGGGAGCATGCCTTATGAGAATAGTTTGAGTGAACTCTGCCTTTTCTCCTTGGAGCATCGGAGGATGAGAGTTGTCCTGATAGAGGTGTACAAGATGCTGAGAGGCATTGATTGTGTGGATAATCAGAGGCTTTTTCCCAGGGCTGAAATGGCTAATATGAGAGAGCACAGTTTTAAGGTGCTGGGGTGTAGGTACAGAAGAGATGTCGGGGATAAGTTTTTTACACAGAGAGTGGTGAGTGCATGGAAAGGGCTGCAGGTGGCGGTAGTGGAGGCGGATATGATAGGGTCTTTTAAGAGACTCCTGAATATGTACTTGGAGCTTAGAAAAATTAAGAGGGGCTGTGGGTAACCCGAAGTAATTTCTAAAGTAAGTACATGTTCAGCACAACATTGTGGGCTGAAGGGCCTGTATTATTCTGTAGGTTTTCTATGTTTCTACAATCTTCTTGACAACCCTCTGACGTGGACAGTGTCTTTAACTTGCACAGAAGTGGGGCAGTACTCCCTGATGAAAGCCTGTCAAAGTTTGTGCTATAATGTTCCAAAAGTGTCTGCTGGATGTGTGTGGATAACAGTGGATAGTTGCTACTGTACACCCAGATTCCTTTTTGCAAAGGAGGACCACAGACGATAATTCTGTAAAAAAAATTGAGCTCCACATTAGAACTTCTAGCCCATTTACTTTAACCCCTCTTCTAGTTTTAAGAGATCAAACAGAGAAGCCAGCTGAGTCAGTATGTTGATTTTCACCACCATTACATTTCTGCATGTCTGTGAAGCCAGTGATCTGCTCAGCCTATGCCTGCTGCCATTAGCTATAAGAAAGTTAATCATGCTGCCAGTATTTATATTGGTAATCTAATAGCAGCCAGCAAACTGCAGTGCTAAGTACCATAGACAAAACAGCACACAATGAAGAATATCTGGAGTTGTATTCACAACAACTAAGAGCTATTTTTACCATTTGATTAAATATTTATTGGACGCTCAATTTTTCCCCAGTAAGTAAAGCTTTCACAATCTGTCACTTCCCCTTAGTGCCTTTATCAGTATGATTGGAAGGATATATCTGAATGATACCCATTTTATTACAGAGTTTTATTTTTTATATATAATAGCAATGCAGTTATTTCCTACTTTACAAATAATTCTTGTCTCATATAATGAACTGCCCAATCGTTTTTATTTATTGTCCTCGATATCATGTTAATTGAATATATATTAAATAGGATGGTCGGTAGTGTAGTGGTTAGCACAACAAGTGACCTGGGTTCAATTCCTATTGTTGTCTGTTCTGCCTGTTCTACCAGTGACCACATGTGTTTCCTCCGGATGCTCTGGTTTCCTCCCACAGTTCAAAGACCAACCGGTTGGTAGGCTAATCGGTCATTGTAAATTACTAGGCTAGGGTTAAGTTGGGGGATTGCTGGGCACTGTGGCTTGAAGAGCCCAAGGGGCCCATTCTATGTTGTATCTCAATTTTAAAACATTAAATTTCTGTAGCAGAATTGCAACTATTGTTCAGATTAATTTTGTAGAGGAATGGGTCAGCCGTCACCTCCAACCTTCTCAGTTTCTGGGAGTCACCAGTCATCAGCAGTTCCTGCTTTAAAACAACAGAGTTCGGAACAACATAGCCTAACAGAGGAGTTTAATTTATCTGGAGACATCACATTAAAGTCAATATGCTGTATAAAAATAGAATTAACTATGACAGGAACCTCAGACATCAGTTAGCACTCCTGACCTAAATTTATGTACTGAGTGTACATTGGAAACTTTGCCTCCCTTATAACATTCCTGATATTTTTCATTCATTAAAGTTAATTACTGGAAATTATGCTCCATTCCTGTCTTTTAAAGATATTCCAACACTGCTAATTTATAAATCTTGCCACAGCAAAATCTCTCTACGTTATTCTTGTTTGCATACCCTCTATTCTAGCAGTTAGGCAGTGTTTAAGCATAATTGTCTATGTTTTTTCACCAGTGGAGGAAATCCAGCACTTCGAGTGGAAGTAAATGAGCCCTCATCAGAGGTAAGTTAAAAGTGATTAAGTAAGTTTAACTAAGTTATTGCAGCTGATACCTTAATCTATGAAAGGTAAGCAGCAATAGGATTGAGGAAAAGTTATCAATTTATTGAGATATATAATTTTCAAATACTGTTTATGTTAATAAATTATTAAATTTGGGAAGATAAACCTTGATTTTCTCATCAGCGTTGTTATAACTCCAGCTTTAACTTACTTATTCTAACAGTGGTGCTAAGGATTTGGAAAATCAAGGCTCATCAATGAACAATAATAATGAGAAGATTAGGATTTGCTTTTCTATAATTATACCTTCCTCTGTTATATAAAATGAATACATGCTATGCTGACCTGGTTCCTCAGTAATTTCATTAATAAATAATCAAGAGAGAAAGCTGACTCACGAATAGCGTGGAAGGCCTTACTTAACCTTTGATCTGCACTGAATAAACGTATTAGTTGATCTTGGTGCTGATACATAATGTTTTTGACTGTCTAGATGTGCCGAAGTATGCATCCAAGTTAAAGCTATGAATGTATTAGTTTCACTGAGGAAAATATTCATCATGGGTTGTAGTATAAAACAGGCAGCATATTTTGCCCATTGATGCTAACCCTCCTGAGCACCCTATGTTGTCAACCCACCAAAGCACCTTATATTCTCTTACGTTAAATTTGGCAAAACTGATGATAGACTAACCACTTGATTTGCATTATCACCTCAGAAGAATACAATGGCGGGTTAAAGACCCGCAGAGCGTAGGCCACTCCCAGTTGTAGGTCAGTAAAGTCAAACTGAAAGTTTTCTGAATGAGATACTGGAGAGCTGCCATTACTTTAGAAGCATTCTTCAGCATTAGTCAACACATTCAGAAAGAAGAGCGAAATGAACTGGTATCATGAAAGAAGTGCATCATTTCCTGTCTCACTTCACAATTAATTGCAGGAAGAATTTATTCCAGGCAAATTTCTTGCTGCATATTGACTCAAACCCAAATTTTCCATTCACTCTTCCTTTACCCATCTGTCCAAGTAACTTGAATATTGACAGTTTTTACCTCAACATTTAATTAACACTTGTTTATATAAAAATGCCTCACAGTACTCGTTTAGATAAAAAAAAGCCTCCTTTGAATGTCTTACAAATAGACTTCTAGCTATTGTTCCTCTTTTATAGCTTCTCAGTTTCTAACTGCAAACTTCTTCAATGCAGGCGACACCCACGTTGCAGTCATTCGGGTAAAGGAAATTCATTCCTTACAGAATTTACAAACAATTTCCATAAAACTCGATATTTAGAATAATTTTTTTTCTTATAGCACTTACGTGAAAAAAGCACCTCAGGTTCACATTACAGAAAGTCATGATAAGGACCATTATCTGGGAATGCAAGCCCTCCCATAATGCAGGAGTCATTTGTATACTTTGTCACAACTAGCAGCAGTTTAAAGAAAATCTGCTGCTTTTTTTCCCCAGCCTGTATTGTTGTATCTAAACAAGACCTAGTTTGCAAAATATTTCTTCAGACTTGGATTTCCCCTTATCACTCAGCATCCCACTGAGGGGTGTCTTTTTTCTTCCCCACTGATGCTGACTGACCATTTGAGCACTTAGAGCATTTTCCTTCACTTTCTTTAGCCCACCAGCATCTGCAGTTTTTTTTTTGCTCCAACCAGAGGACACCCATGAATTAATCTGCAGTATTTTTAACAAATCGTGCCTTCCTTTGTGTATGCAAATTAGCTATGAGTTATATTGTGAACTGTGTACTCATGCATGGAAATAATTTAGTCTGCAGTAAATTAGATGATCACAAGCATTAATTCCCTGCCTTTGTGCAGCATACAATCAATGTTCCAGAAAAATTGACCAGCTCTTTATTTTACTGGCATATCGTTTGGCCTTGTTAAAATAAGAACTAATTTTACTGGCAATAGCTATTTAAACGAGATATCAAAAGAAAGAGTCCACCACATTAATTAAGCAAGTCTACTTCCATGTGCTTAAAAAAGCACAGCACCATTATCACCATGATCACAGGGTGATCTTTGCAAAGAAGGAGGCCATTTGTTCATTGAATCTGTTCTAGCTCTTTGTAAAAGCAATCTTGTTACCATGCCATTTGCAAATTATTTCCTTTCCAATGTTTTGCAGTTGCCCTTTAATGCTACAATTGAATCTGCATCCACTCCTACTCCTGGCAGCGAAATCCAGACTCTGACCATACCCTCTGTAAAAAAAAAAGTACTTCATGTACTTTTGCTTATCACCTTCATTCCGTGGCACATAGTTCTTGACCACTCCACCATAGGGAACAATTTCTCTCTTATCTTTTCTTCCTATACTTTGTCCATTCCTTTCATGATATTAAGTACTAATGTCAGATCTCCTCTGGTCCTAGGAGAATGCACCCCAACTCCTCCTCACCCAGTTTTTTCCCAGCTACTCCCCAAACCTCCTAATTTTCCCTTGTGTAGTGTCCAGATATGCACACAGTGCTGCAAACTTACATCCGTCCCACAACATGAGGGAGTAAAAATCTTTGCATTATGACTCCGTTGTGATGTACAGACATGTGAATTTAAAAGCCTAATGGGTTGGAGAAGAAAGCTGGCTTTAATGCTGCGGTACCGTTTGCCAGACGGAAGCAGCTGAAGCAGTTTCTGATTGGGGTGACTGGTGTCTCCGATGATCTTCCAGCCCTTCTTTCTGCAGCTGCTGCTATAAATGTCCTCAAAAGGAGGGAAGTTCACATCCACAGATGTGCTGGCCTGTTGGTAACACTCTCTGCAGCAGCCAATGATCTAGGTTGGTGCAGTTTCTGTACCAGGTGGTGATACAGCCAGTCAGTATGTTCCATCACCAACTGTTCCCTCCTGTGCTCAGACTTCCCTTGACCTGCTCTCACAATCTAACTGTTTTGCCCTGCTTGGTCTACAATCACAAGTATATGGAGGAAAGACAAAATCAGAATCAGGTTTAATATCACCGGCATATGTTGTGAAATTTGTTGTTTGTGGTAGCAGTACAATGTGATACATAATAATAAAAAAACTATATGCTAAAATATATATATATAATAAATAAAATAAGTAGTCAAATAAAGAGCAAAAATTAAAAAAAAATAGTGAGGTGGTGTACATGGGTTCATTGTCCATTCAGAGATCTGATGGTGGAGGGGAAGAAGCTGTTCTTAAAACATTGAGTGTGTGTGTTCAGGCAGTCCTGCTGAAGGGTCTCAGCCCAAAAGCTCGACTGTTTGCTCTTTTCCATAGATGCTGCCTGACCTGCTGAGTTCCTCCAGCCTTTTGTGTGTGTTGCTTTGGATTTCCAGTACTTGCAGATTTTCTTGTACTTGTACCTCCTCAATGTCAGCAATGAGAAGAGGGCATGTGCTGGGTGATGGGGGTCCTTTCTGATGCATGCCACCTTTTTTGAGGCATCTTCTTTTGAAGCTATCCTTGATGCTGGAGAGGATAGAGCCCATCATAGAAATGGAACTTTCCTTGATTGATTAAGGTATTTTCTTCTGTTGATGTTTAATAGGATATTGTTATCTTATTATCAACGTGATTTCAAGTCTATTGTATTCATAATTTACTCATTATTATGTTATGTTTTTTTGTGTATATATGAAAATCAATAAAAAGATTGAAAAAGAAAAAAAAAGAAAAAGAAAAAAAAAAGTAGAAATGGAACTTTCTGCAGCTTGTTCTGTTCCTGTGCAGTGGCCCCTTCATACCAGATGGTGATGCAACCAGTTACATCCATAGAAATTTGCAAGGGTCTTTGGTGACATAACAAGTTTCCTCAGACTCCTATTGAAGCAGAGGCGCTGTTGTGCCTTCTTTGTAATTGTGTCAATATGTTGGGCCCAGAGTAAATCTTCAGAGAGGTTGACACCCAGAAACTTGAAACTGCTCACCCTTCCCACAGCTGATCCCTCGATGAGAACTGGTGTGTGTTCTCTTGAATTCCGCTTCCTGAAGTCCACAATCAGTTCTTTGGTCTTACTGACATTGAGTGCAAGGTTGTTTTTGCAACACCATTCAACCAGCTGACCTATCTCATTCCAAAGATAGATCCCAACATATATGATAGGTCCTGACATATTGGTGGCATAAAGAAGGCAAGACAGCAGTTATGTTTCATCGGGAGTTTGAGTAGATTTGGTTTGTCACTGAAAACATTCAAAAACTTCTGTAAGATGTACTGTGGAGAGCATTCTGACTGGGTGCATCACCTCTGGTATGGGGGGGGGGAAGGGGGAGTGGGACTGCTACTGCACAGGATTGACTTAAGCTGCACAGAGTTATAAAATTAGTCAGCTCCATCATGGGTATTAGTCTCCGCAGTATAAAAGACAATTTCAAGGAGCTGTGTCTCAGAAAGGTGATGTCCCTTATTAAGGACCACTATCACGCAAGGCATGCCCTTTTCTCACTGTTACCATCAGAAAGGAGATACATAAGCCTGAAGGCACACACTCAGTGACTGAAGAACAGCTTCTTCTCCTCTGCCATCCAATTCCCAAATGGACTTCAAACTCTTGAGCACTACCTTACTACTTTTTAAAAATTTCTGTTTTTGCACTATGTACCTTAATTTAACTACTTAATATACATATATATATTTACTGTAATTCAGTTTTATTCTATATTGATCATGTATTGCATTGTACTGCTGCAACAAAGTTAACAAGTTTCACAACATATGTCGATGATACTAAATCTGCTTCTGATTCTGTACGCTTCCTTGTCTCCATCTGAAATTCTACAAATAATATTTGTATCATCTGCAGATTTTTAGATGGCATTTGAATTGTGCCTATTGTACATTGTATGCTTATTGCTGTGCGATAAATGTATACGGCCCCAACTGTTACACACGAGGTCTTGACTCATGCGTCTGATGCACTGAAGGATAGAGACACCATTACTTGCAAAGCTTATTGAGACAAGTATGCTAATAGCAATAGCACCTCTGTTAATTTGACACAACTTTCTAGGCATTGAAGAATTTCTAGCCTTTCTAGTTCCAGCACGCTCACAGTTACAGGGATCCAGCTTCAATCCTACTATCAGGTGCTAATAATGTAGAGTTTGCTTGTGTGTCAAGTAATCACATGGGTTTCCTTCCAATATTATAACCTCTTGCTGTAAGAAAGTTGGAAATCTAATTAAAAGGCATTGACAGATGTAAGAGAATAAGTTGCAAGAGTACAGAGAAGTAAAGAGAAAGGGGAATGGGACTAAATGAATTTTATCTGACAGCCAGTGTAATCAAATAGGCCAAGTGGTCTCCTTCTGTGCCACTATAAGATTTAAGAAAGTTTTACAAATACAGCACCCAGTAGGACTAGTAACATAATAACTCCTAAGAATTCTAAATTCTACTGTTATCAAGAAAAAAAAATCAAAACTTTAAGCCTTCTGACTGCAATTGAAAGTTATTACTGAAACCGATAATTCCAGATTTTATATCTGATACTTACTATTCACTAAGGCTTGGCATCTGTGTTTACAGCTGTTGCTTACTGAGAATTAAACGATCTGCATCAGAGAAATCTAAATGAGTGAAATATGCGGTACATATTTAGAGCTGTTAATGCATACCCAAGCTTTACCTTTGTATTTTAAGATATCACTTGATCATCAGTTTTGTTTATCTGCAGACTCTGCCAGCATTGAGGAAGGTTTCAATTAGCTCAATGTTTCCATAGCGCTTCTCAGTAAAGTTCCAAGCCAGCAGCATTTCACCTTACTACAGCAAGTTCCCAAGCACCAGCAGTGATACCTGCGCTACTTTTCAACCTGGTTTTATCTTTGTTTCTTATGTCAAAGAGTTGGGCCACTGTAACCCCTGAAGTTAGTAATTCATTTGATTAATATTGAAAGAACAATGCAGATCATAGGAAGTATGCTATCGTTTGAGTGTTGCCATATTTGCAGACCTTGCAATGGGCCCAAGCTACCCATCTTTCAAGCAGATTCCGGCATCTCCTTGTTATACAGTTCTATGTTTTATTGGGTTTAATGGAAAAAGCAAACATTGCATAATTTTAGACTTAGAATGCTCGTGTGCTAACATAATATCTGTTAAGCAAGATTTTAACACAACAAATTATGTGCTAAGTGATTTGTTATTGCTTTGTTTGTCTGGATATTTGAAGCATAGTCTAAATGGGATTAGTTCAGGAAGATACTTGGTTTGGCATGAACATGTTGGACCAAAGGTCTGTTTTCATGCTGTGTAACTCTATTACTCTAATTAGAGCTAAATATTTCATGAGAAAAGTTAGATCACATGGAAGGATGCATGAAGTTTGAAGTTCTCCAATAAATGACAACTGGTGCTCAGCCAACTGATAATTTTAAATCTGAGTTAGATGGATATTTGGTAACTGAAGCTATGTGGGATGAAAAATGTGGAGTTGTCCAGGATTTAGTTGGTCAGCAGAGCAAGCTCCAGGAGTTAAGTGGCCTATTCCTATTCTTGTCTTCCTGTGGATCAGAGCATGACAGACCAAGAACATGACTCATTTCTCTTGACTAGTCCTTGCAACAATTAGAGAGATCATGGAAGAATCGTTTTTTCTGTGGCATGTCTTTGCACGCTTTTTCTTCTTGCAGTCAGAAAAATGACCTTTTCTGGTGAGTCGAGTCCAGATCTGTCCAAGAATCAGGAAAATATAGGGTGTTAGGAGATAGGAACAGGAGTAGTTACTTATCTTATTGAATTCTTGCACCATTCAAGAGGAATGAGTATGGAGGATATTAAGAGGGAAACACTTATTTTAATTTGAGTTGGGCAAACCTGCTGTCAATATGTAGATCATTTTGAATACTGTTAAAAATACACTTGGGAGGTTCTTGATTTCAATGTTAATTCTAAACAAAGAAATATAGTGTAGTGCTAGATATTCACAAACATTTTTGCTGTTATTTTACATATTTTCCTTAGAACTTAAGTATGCCTTGCAAGTTGATCGGTTAACCGAAAATTATTTTGTCTACTTAGAATGAAGATGTAAATGATGCTAATAAGTCAGATGGCTCAGAAGATGATTTTGAGGAAATGAATCTATCATTATTGTCTGCACGGAATTTTCCACGGAAAGCAAGTCAGACCAGTATATTCCTCCAGGAATGGGATATTCCATTTGAGCAACTAGAAATTGGAGAACTCATTGGTAAAGGACGGTTTGGGAAAGTCTATCATGGTCGTTGGCATGGAGAGGTCGCGATCCGCTTGATTGATATTGAAAGGGACAACGAGGACCACCTGAAGCTCTTCAAAAGGGAAGTGATGGCATACAGACAAACCAGGCATGAGAATGTGGTACTTTTTATGGGAGCCTGTATGAGTCCTCCTCACTTGGCTATTATCACCAGGTAAATGGCAGTTTAATATCGTTTACTTTGTGAGTTAATTTAAAAGCTAGAACAAATATTGAATAGCTATAACAAGTAAGATTATAAATTTCTGCAATTCATTTTAGGAGTATAACACACTCAACTTTTTCATTTTAGAGAGAATAACACTTTCAACCTTTTCACATGCAACATAAAGTCTAATAAAAATTGAATGGGTTGCTATGTGATGTGAATCACCATTTATGAGTTGACACAGAGATGTTTATCTCGTATTTTTCCAGGCCATATGTGACTCTTAATGTTAAGCTTGACACTGCAGAATAACCTGTAAAAAATGTGCCCTTTTTTATTCTTCCCATTCAATTATAATGCCAATTAAAAGTGGATCCATGTGTTACGTAACTAGGTTGATTAAATATACTGGACACTATTTTTTTCAAAGGTTTTGTTTCACCAGAAATTTTTCTTTGTTTATGGGACCCAAATATTATTTCAGACTACGTGTTTCATGTAGAAAACTGGAGCAACGAGACATTAACTTTCATTGAATATAATATGTTTAATTGCATAACAGTGCTGACACTTTGCAATCGTTCAACAATAATCAACCAGCATTGATGGATCCCAGTTACTCTAATACCATTTCTCCATGACCACAATGTCCTGGTGAAACTTTTCACCACGCTCATCACTAACAGCACCAAGATTTGCAGGGAAGAAGTCTAAATGGGAATGCAGAAAATGAATCTTTAGCGACACGTTGCACTTCATGGTTTTGTATGTTTAAAACATGTTGTCAACCAGCTGCACATAGTTGAGTACTCTGTAGTTGCCAAGAAAGCAACATCCTTGAATACATTCCATGAAATTTTCTCTGGTCCCACTAGAAGTTCTTGAGATTACCTGTTTGATTTGTGGACTAACAAAAATACCTTTCTTAATCTTGGCATCAGTTATACTGACTTAAAATATGTATTGACATAACAAATATAGGTAACTTTAAAAAATGATGTGTGCTAGGGAAATTTCATGGTGATTTTCATGATCAGTAGCCCAAACTCCCCAAGGAAAACCCAAAAGTATTCAGAAACCAAAATCTTTGTTGTCCAGTGATATTATTACATGCAGTACTAACCAAAAAAAAGTTGTTGTTTCCAGTGATCAGAAAAATGCTAATATTATTCTGAAACAAATGTTATCATTGGTATTATTGGTTGTATATATGATACCTGCTGAGTATTCAAAGTTTCATGTAGTTAATAATCACACCTGTAAGGAGTTGATGCAAAGGTAGGAAATGTGTTACAAGCAACTTTGTAGCAATCACGCTGTCAAATGAAGTAAAATCTGAAGCTTAGTGATCCACTTGGGTTTCTCAGTAGCATTTAATTGCAACATAAAACAGTAGAGCACAGTACAGGCCCTTCAGCCTATATTTAAACCTACTCCAACAACTCTTCCTTTCCACATAAACTTCCATTTTGTTTCCATCCGTGTGCCTAACTCAGAGTCTATTAAATATTCCAAATGTATCTGCTGCTATCACCACTCCTGGCAGTGTGTTCCACGTACCCACCACTCTTTGCATTAAAAAAACTACCTCTGACATCCTCCCTGTGCTTTCCTCCAATCACATTAAAATTATGCTTGCTTATGTTAGCCATTGCTAATTGATAAATGGCACTGGCTATCCACTCTATCATCATATACACACCTATCAAGTCACCTCTCACCTTCCTTTGGTCCAAGGAGAAAAGCCCTAGCTTGTTCAACCTTTCCTCACAAGACATACTCTCTAATCCATGCAGCATCCTGGTAAATTTCCTCTGCACAGCACATTCTCTAAAGCTTCCACGTTCTTCCTATGATGAGGTAACCAGAACTGACCACAATACTCCAAGTGTGGTCTAACCAGAGTTTTATAGAGCTGCAATGTTACCCCATAGATCTTGAACTCAGTCCCCTGACTATTGAACGCCAACATGCTATACGCCTTCTAAACCACCCTCTCAACATGTGCGGTAGCTTTAAGGGACCTGTGGACATGTTTCCCGAGCAGTTCCTCCATACTGTTAAGAATCCTGCCATGAACTTGTACTCTGCCTTCAAGTTCGACCTTATATGTATCAACTCACACTTTTCCGGATTAAACTCCATCTGCCACTTCATAGCCCAGATCTGCATCCTATCAATGTCCAGTTGTAACCTCCAACGATTCTGACACTGCTCATAACACCAGTACCCTCAAGCCAGATAATGTTAAAACTAAGTGTAGAATATTTCTACTGTTTGTGGAAGTAGTTAAACTCAGATTCCCTTCTTCATCTGAGAAGCAGGTATTTGCATGAAAGCAAATATTTACGAAGTTTCTTTAATGTTCGGCTCAATTTGGTGCCCGTAGTTGTGAATTTCAAATCGATCAATTCATCCATCACAATGAGGGCAGCAACAGGCTGTGGATTTTCTGGCACCTTATATCATGCCAACTATTACTTTTGTTTATTGCTAGCTGCTGATTTGCTTATGGCACTATGAATTATGCCAAAATGGAAATTAGATAGACATGGGCAGCAGACAAGAATGATTAGTGTGTCACTGGCCATGAAGCTGGATATGGTGGATGCTCATAAATATCTTATGCAGTACTGTGCAACAGTCTTCGGCACACATATATATAGCTTTTCACAATACTAGATTTCTTAATGTGGAGTGGAGAGCGAGTTTGTAGATCTGGTGGGAGCGTATGATATTGGGAGTGGTGACAGTGGACTGCTGTGGGAACAGTGTGGGACAGGTGGCAGAGAAGGAGTGCCAGGGGTGGGCGAAAGGTGACCCGGGTGCAGAAACACTTAGCACTGAGTCAGCAGGCAAGATCATTTTTTTCCAAACAATACTTTATTGATCATTACAGAATGTTTCTCTGGTGCTTCCCGCTCCCTCTCCTCTCCCTTCCCCTTTTCTCAACCATGATTCCCCTCTCCCTGTCCCCCTTCCCACTCTCCATGCACAAAGGAGACCATATCAGGAACCGGTTTATCTTCATTCAAATATGTCATATTTGTTTGCTGTTTTTGTGTGGCAGCAGTACAGTGCAATGAATTGAGTTACTATAATACTGTGCAAAGGTCTTAGGCACCCTCGTTTTATATATTGTGCCTAAGACTTTGCACAGTATTGCAAGCAACAAAGCTTAAGCCAAGCTTAGTGAGGATACTCATTCGAGAATAATATCTCATTTTTCTGAAGTCATGGTTTTGATAGCTATAACTGTTTCAATACAGCAGACCGATAATTGCTTTAATCGAGGTCTATCTATTGCAAACCTCAATTTCTGTTACATCCTCAACCTTTCCCTGAAATGTTGCACTTTTCTTTTGTTGCAAATGTATGGTCAAGGCAGATATGTGTGGCTAGTGAGAAAGCCAGTGGCTGAAATGACTTTGTCTCAGGTTGAGAAGACAAGTAAGATAAATGACTGGTCAAAGAACTCTGCATGCAAGATTAGGAAGGTGAGTGGTGGGATCCACAAGTAATAATGTTAGAGTGGAGGTCTAACAGTGAAGATGAGGCTTGAGAGTGGTTTCTAATCAAAGTGGGACGATAGAGGAGGCAGTGGTTATTAGATGTAGTTTGGGCTGAGGGCGATGGAGAGATCAGATCCTCCATCAGCAGGCTGTAACTCAGTTACAAATGTGATTCAGGGCTTGAGAGCAGCATCAATGAGTTGGGACTGAGGCAGTTGCTTCCCACTGTGAAATGACTGGTTAGCTATCCAAAGTGTTGTCAAGTGGCCCCAAAATGGTCATTTGCACTTTTCCAGATAGTCGATTTTCAAGCATAAACAGATCCAATGCACGTAAATCTTAAAGTGCAAGTTACACATAAAAGCTGCTTTACACATGTTGATTTGTGGCAGTGGTCATTTCCAGATCAGTTAGAAGCTATTCATTCTTCAGTGGTTAACACAGTGTACAATACTTCACCGGATCTCCCTTCACTGTTCATAACTATCTTTTTTAAAAATGTATGTTAAAAACTGTTTGCAGCAATTATTGGCTTAATTATCATACGGCGCCAGACAAAAGCTAGGGTCCTCTCAGCATCGGAGTTGATTGAGCTGGTTGTTTCTTTAAAGGTCCTCAGACATGTGGTCACCCTGTGCACAGTCACCTCCTAAACTTCCCACATCTTTTTCCTCTTTTATGTAAACTTCAATATTTTTCTGGGAAATTAAACTGGACATTAGCATTTCAGACATGTTTGTAACACCAGAAAGAGGGTGATTTACAACTTCCATGCATCACTAGTTTGCAATTAAATTTGTATGCACGTTACTTGATTGACTGTTGGGTACAGCCCAATCCTAAAATGCTTTTGGATTTCCGAAAGGAAAGCTGTTGCATTAAAAATGTAAGTTTTTAATTTAAAAAAAATAGTTGATGATACATTTCTCTCAGCAAGAAAGCTTATTCTTTTCATAAATTGTACACATTCAGGCGGACTTAATTTCCTGAGGGGAAACTACTGACTAAATACTCCCTGAATTAGAAACATAGAGTTAAATATATATATTCCCATGTTTTTATTTCTCAAGCAGTTGCTTTTGACAAATTGGATTAACAATGAAAGCAGTATATTGCACATCACTAAGTTTATATTTCAGATCTATTCAGTATATAAAGGAATAACATTCCTGGATTTGCAACTGACATGAAAAAACACAACAGTTTATTTCCATCTATTTCCATCTTGAAGGTGGACTGTAATGACGAATCTGCTGGAAATCGACAGTGATTATTATGACTCTCTAAACTTGTAGTGATTGCATAAAAATTAATAATCTGTTATATGGAATATTGTCATATAGCAACTAGTCATAATCCATGAGAATACCATATAAAATCCTGGCAGGCTGAACAAAATGTAGCGATGTATTCACACCGCTCATTTTGAAGCTGAAATCTTATTAAGAGCTTCCGTTGAAAGCTACATGTTTGGAGAGCTTTACTAATGAGCTAACTGTCTTGCAATCAACCCTGGATCTCCATAAAGTTTCTAAGGAGGATAAAATAACTGGTAGTATCGGTTCTGAGGTTGCTAACAGGCCAGTGTGGAAACCAGAGTCTTTTCCACTGATGGGGTGGGCAATTTGTGAGGTGATCTGCTCCTTCCACCTTCCATGCTGGGCTTATGTGTGTTCCAGATGCCTGGCCTCAAGGCCTTCAATCAGCAACACCTGGCTGATGCATTACTTGATATATTATTAGAATCATCAAAACTTGTAAGATAGAAGAAAGCCATTGGGCGTATTGTACTTGGGTCACCTAAAACAGGTCTATTTTGATCAATCCCACTTCCCATTCCTTGGTCAGTAGCCTTGTCAATTATGACAGTCCATATCACATACAGGTGTCCCCTGCTTTACGAAAGGTTGCTTTACGCCGCTTTGCTTTTACGAAACACTTACATTAGTAACTGTTTTCGCTAACCGAAAAAAATCCAAAGAGGATTTTCGCTTTTGCAAAAAAAGGCGCCCACTTTAAACTTGTGTTTACCCTGAGAAAGACTACCATGACCATGAAGCAGGTGTGTGTGCATGTGTGCACTTATGACGCGTAATGAAAGTTCCTACTTCCACCACTCTTTCAGGCTGTAAGTTCCAAATCTCCCCCCATTGCCTTCTGGTGAGTTTTGTCTGCTCTCCATTCCGCTCTTCTCCTTCTATCAATTAGCTTAATTCTGTATTGCTGGTAGTCCATGTGATTTGCTCTTTTAGGCCTCCACAGTTATATATTTTGTCCATTAATTTTTCCTATACTGCAAATAAAACAACCCTTGCCTGTCCAGAACTAAAATTTTTCAGCTCTGCAAAGACCCTTGTAAATTCCTTACACCCTCTCTAGATTTATTAGATTCTTTTGTGAACCAAATATATGATAAATGAGTGTTCAAAACAGTGTGCAGCATCCCAGCATGGCTTCATCAGTGATTAATACAGTTCCAACATGGCCTTGCTGCTCTTAAATTCAGTGCCATGATCAATAAAGGCAAGACTGGCATATAGCTTATTAACCACCTTATTAACCAAATCCATAATCCTTGAGTCAAGTTTTTTTTTCATGTGCATAAGAATAGTGAGGTAAAGCTACAATGACAAACTTGATTGCAGCAGCATCACCCGCAACACACAGAACTTAAATTGTACAAAACAGTGAATAGCAAAAGAAAAGAATGTGCAAAACACGACATTACTGCAAAAACAAAAAAATTAAATCAGAGACAAGTCCATAGTTGGGCAAGACATGGTCCATCGTGCTCCATTGCTGAGGTAGGATTAGGGTTATGCAGGTCAGTTCAAGTAAAAGACTTATTGATTATTATCCTTTGCTTTCTCATGCCAAATCAATTTTGGGTCCAATTTCCAATTTATTATTTTCCCTTTGACCCTTTTAACCGAAAACTGAATCTTATAAGTGTGAAATAATATAATTTACTTGTATCATTTATTATCCTTTTAAAAAAAATGTAGAATAGAGAATTTACAACTTGAATGCTGCACACATTTCTCAATCTTCTCTCTGCCACGGCAGTGGAAGTCAAGGCCCATTAGCTTCAGGTTTTTGAAGGGAGGACTAACCATTCACTTCAAAGACTGCTTTAACCTTTCAGGCATGCATTTAAATTTTCTTTGTCTTGTTCTCATTGAATTTCACATTTGATGTCATTGGAATGATATAGAGAGCTGAGGCAATTATATGGCTCCATCCAGCTTTATGTAGCAGTTCAGTGCAGTAACGATCCCCATTAGTTATTTTCTCTGATGAAAAAATTCATCCTGTAACCACGGTAGATCTGAAGTGTGGTATTTTGTTCACTTTCACCTCCTTAACTCTTTCTTAACTCAGGACACCTGCGACTGAAATCTTCGATGAATCTCGAGACTTCAATATTCCAGTGCACCTCAGACTGGTTACTCTTGTTCTCTCCTGTGTAAGATAAAATACATCCAGGATTCTGCCACCTGTACCCTATGCTTGTTTACTTACTATGAGTGCCCCCAATGTAAAATTGTCACCCTTTTTTCAGAATTGGAACCAGAATAAATTTTATAACCACTGACATATGTCACAAAATTTGTTTTGCAGCAGCAGTACCTTGCAGGACACAACAATGACTATAGTTTACAAAATAAAATTAAGCAGATAGTGTGAAGGAGAAATAGTGAGGTAGTGTTCATGGGATCATCGTCTGTTCAAAAATCTGATGGCAGAGGGGAAGAAGGTGTTCGCAACATGTTGAGTGTGGGTCCTCAGGCTTTTGTACCTCCTCCCCAAGGGTAGCAATGAGAAGAGGGCTGCTCTTGAATGGTGATGACCCTTAATGAAGGATGTTTCCTCTTGAGGCACCGCCTTCTGAGGATGTCCTCAATGGTGGAAGGCATGTGCTTGTGGTGGACCTGGCTGTCTGCAACCCACTATTGCCTCTATCTATCCCGTAGACTGGAGGCTTCATACTAGGCTGTGATGCAATCAGTCAGAATTCTTTTTACTGTACATCTTTGGAAGTTTCCTAGAGTTTTTGGTGATAGATTGTATCTTTTCAAACTCCTGATAAAGTATAGCTGCTGGCGAGCTTTCTTCATGCTTGATCTAAAATACTGATGGCCAGGTACTTGAAGCTGCTCAGTCTATCCACTGCTGACACTGATGTGTGTTCTTCCAACTTCCCCTTCTTGAGGTACACAATCAGTTCCTTAGTTCTACTGATGCTGAGTGCAAGGTGCTTGTTGCTACACTAGTCAAACGGCCAATCTATCTCTCTCCTGTATGACTCCTCATCACCATCTGAGGTTCTGCCAACAATAGTGATGTCACTGGCAAATTTATAGACTACCTTGTGCCTGCAATTTCTTTAGTCTCATCTAGCTCAGCTGCTACCTTCTATCTTTTTATCATATGTTATCATATGAAGAACGTTTGATGGCTCTGGGTCTGTACTTGCTGGAATTCAGATTCAGTTTATTGTCATTTAGAAACCACAAATGCAATGCAGTTAAAAAATGAGACAACATTCCTCCAGAATGATATCACAAAAACACATGACAAAACAGACTACACTGGAAAATCCACATAACGTTTGACATCCCCAGTCCAGAGTCCGGAGGGACTGCTGCGTATTAATATCGCGCTACCATCTTAGCGCGTTCCCCGGAAAGGAGCTCCAATCCCACCAGACAAACAAGACCAAAAACTAAAGCTACAAGACCTGCACAAAACCACATAGTTACAACATATAGTTACAACAGTACAAACAATAGCACAATTGATTAAAAAAAACAGACCATGGGCACAGTAAAAATAGTCCAAAGATGTTAAAAGACTATGAGTTCAAAAGAAACCACCACACAGTTTCCACAAGTCCTCAGGGTCCCCAATTGACTCGTCATCTCATGCCGGCAGCAGAAGGGAATGCCCCCGCTATGGATTTCCATGGCGCTGCCCGACTCAGTCTTGCAGACGCAGCACACACTGAAAGCGACCTGACCGCAGCGGACTCCGAGTTCTTCGAACCTCCGAGCGTCCGACCATCCCCTCCAGCACAGCTTCTCCGAGCACCATCCTCTGCCGAGCATATTAAGATGGTCCCGCCAACAGCCATCGGCAATGCGACCCCGAGGACTGGGGGCGTGTTCTTCCCTGCAGAGACCCGGACCTCACAGCAGCAGCAGCAATGAAGAAGGTCTTCCTGGAGATTTTCAGATGTTCCTCCGTGGTCCGTGCTCCCACGTCCGTTTTTCATCTGATTATGATTGCGCATGGCACCCCACTTCACAAATAACAGATAATCAGCTCTGGAGTGGCCACTGCAAGCTGCGTCGCATCACCATCTTGGATGAGGGGGGATCTCATTGAAACCTTTCAAATGCTGAAAGGCCTAGACAGAGTAGATGTGGAAAGGATGTTTCTCGTGGTGGGAGAGTCTAGGACAAGAGGACACAGCCTCAGGATAGAGGGGCGCCCTTTCAAAACAGATGCGGAGAAATTTCTTTAGCCAAAGGGTGGTGAATTTGTTGCCACATGCAGCTGTGGAGGCCAGGTTGTTGGGTGTATTTAAGACAGAGATTGATAGGTTCTTGATTGAACATGGCAACAAAGGTCATGGGGAGAAGGCTGGGAACTGAGATTGAGGAGGAGATAGAAAAAAGAATCAGCCATGATTGAATGGCAGAGCAGACAAGATGGGCCAGATGGCCTAATTCTGCTCCTATGTCTTATGGTCTTCTTCCATTTTTGGATGCTTGATAATCCACAAATTTTATTTGATATTATGCTGTGTTCTAGGCCTCACTGCCCCTCTCTGCTGCATTATTTCCCTTTCCTCATTTGTGAGCCTCCTACAACCTCCTTTTTGACCAATCTATCGTTGTTTGCTGAAATGCTTCATCTTATAATGGTCCTGCCAATCACCTTGGAACATCTCGCAGTATTAAAGGCACTATGAAAGTGCAAGCTGTTTTCACTATTTATCCATTTAGAAAAGGAAGCAATGATTTGTTTTGATGTAATGCTTTTCATATTTACAATACATCACATTTCACACTCAGTGGGATGCTTTAGATGTCTGATCATTATTTTGGATGCAAATAGGTCAAACAATTTCTGCACGGTATATATTGTAAGCAAAAGCTGAAGTGGTTGTATGCCTGTCATTTTTAATGTAGTTCGCTGTAACCTGCTATCCAAAGGATTATAAATCATCTCATCAGTTGGAGCATGACTGTACATCTTGAAAAGAAATGAAAAACATACCTTCAGTTTGATACTCTGATAATTATTTTATCATAGATGTTGTTAATTGTTGTTTGGTGATGATTCACATTCCTTGATGAGAACAAGCAACCTGTAATTACTAAAGTGCAAGGCAAGTCTGTGGGGGTGGGGGGAGGAGAGGGATCTGAAACGATCTGTTGCAATGAGATAGATGGTGTTTGGAGAGCCTTGGCATAAGACCAGTTGAGATAAGCATTTTGTTTCTGTGTTGCAAGTGCAATCTGACTATGATGTTATCCTACACATTTTAGAAAATGAATAACATACCAAAAACCAACTAAGAGATTTATTAGTGCATTCCAGTGCCTTTGGGTGCGTTATATTTCATGTAGCTTTTAAAGCAATACCTGCTATAGACAGCGTCCCAAAATGTATGTGAAATATAATATTAAAGTAAAACTGTAATTTGAGGTCTAATCATCTTCAAAGAGAATGCAGTGAAGCTGAGAGAATGACTTTGTGGAAATTCTGCCTTCAACCTGCACCATGTGTCGACAGTGCATTGAATTCTGCCTGTGAAATTCAAATCCCATTTTTCTCAATAGAACTGAGTTTTAGATGGAGATTCCAAAATACTGTAATTAACTTAGAGTAAGTTTAGCACACCAAACTCAGAGTGAATTTCTTGGCAGATGTATTTCCATATTAATTTCAAAGCACAAAATCCAATAAGAAGATCTGGTCAGATTGTAAGAACTTCTACTATATTCTTATATATAAATGTATTTATTTTTATTTATAGATGTGATATCTATATATATTTAGATACTTTATATTTGTATATATTATGTTTATTTTTATTTACATTTATGGAGGTCCATGAGCCAGTCCTCATTAGAGGAACAGAGGTGGACAGGGTCAGTAGTTTTAAATTCCTTGGCATTAACATATCAGAGCATCACTCCTGGGATCAGCACATAAGTGTCATCACAAAGATAGCATAACAGCACCTCTACTTTCTTAAAAGTTTGTATAGCTTTGGCTCGTCACTAAAAAATTTGACAAACTTCGATAGATGCACAGTAGAGAATATCCTAACTGGTTGCATTATGGCTTGATATGGAGACACGGATGCCCAGGAACAAAAAAGGCTCCAGAAAGTGTTGACACAGCCCAGTCCATCACAGGAAAAGCCCTCCTACTACTTAGCACATTTACATGGAGCACTGCCACAATAAATCAGCCTCTATCATCAAAGACCCCCACCATACAGATCATTCTTGCTACCCTTCTTGCTACTGCCATCAGTGACCTACAGACTCACTTTCAATGACTCTTCATAACTTAAGTTTTCAGTATAATTTTATTTGCACGGTTTACCTTCTTTTGCACTATGGTTGTTTGTCAGTCTTTTTTATGTATAGTTTTTTTATTCTATTGTATTTTTCCTGTAAATGTCTGCAAGAAAATTCATCTCAAAGTTATAGAGTTTGAGTAATGGTGAATGGATTGAAAATTGGTTGTTGGACAGAAAAACTTGGTTGTTAGAGGCTGTTTGAGACACATGCCATTGGGAGCATTTAATAGGTAGTGGGAGCTTGTCCCCATTACCATCCCCCAGTTGTAGCAACCTTAAGGAATCAATATGTATTGTGTTAACTAGTGATTTCATTAGGTGCATTCCTGACACAGGAATAAGATCAACTGCACTATTTTGTTAGTGACCTAAAGTGTCCGGTCCAACTTCATGATGGGCACAGCTTCACTCATTGAAGATTGGTAAAGTGAACAGCACCTATTAAAAAGGATTTAAAATTATTATTACAATGTGAAAACAATGATAGCATACGCAAACCATTTTTCGGTTTTTTTTAAGAAACCAGTCTAAGTCACAAATGCAGAATGTTTTTCAGTTTCAGTGTGAACTTTCAAAGCTGCAAGCTAAGGTATCAGCTCTCTAAGGTATGGTGCTCTCAGTTAAGTGTTGGATTTTTTACACAGAACAGTCAAGCCACAGAATGCCATTGAACTTGTGATTTATTTTACTCTTCTCAGTAAACCTGATATGTTCTCTGTAGTTTGCTGAATATTATTAATCTATCAGAAAGTTTCTAGCCTTGTGAGACATGATCTACATATTTGTATGATTCCCCCATCTCATTCTGAACAGCTGAAGAGTGAACTCGTTTTTGTATATTCCACAATATTAGAAGACAAGTATACTTCCTTCCATGTGCCCCTTGACTTCGGCTACTCTTGTGTTTTATACCTGCTTCTGGTCACATCTTCAAGATAACTTATTAAACTGCTTAATTGGCTCTGTGTATTTTGTCCCACCACCTTGCCCGATACACTTTGAGTCGAGTGGACACTAAAAGGATATGGCAAGAACCAGGTAAATCTCAACTCAGTCTCTAGTGCCCAGAGGACTAGCCTGTTGTTGATTAAGATGCTGAGTGCTCTCAAAATCCCCAAGTTGTTCTTAAATTTGCATGTATTACATAACTAATATTCTGTAACATTGCATACAAATAGCATTGCATTGGCTGAGGACTCTTGTCTAAGAAATGTATTTGATTTTGAAGTTACTGAAGAATGGAGAAAGGAGGAGATTCGGATTTTGTTTCCTTCAAATTTTAGAGTTATTTAATGCTTCAGCCTAGAATTGTGTATTCTCTTTCTCATGAAAGCTGAGACCTTCTTCTTACTTCACATTTATTATGACATTGATATACCCAAAACTCTCCTTCAGTGTTTTTACCAGCCAGGTTATTTGTTCAAAGCATTTCTTGACATCACTGGCCTCCCTGTCAAAAAGCTGATCTGAATTTCAAATTGAACAGTTTTAGGGTAGGTGGTAAGTATGGAACTGGAGAAGGTGGAGGTGGTGTGAATATAAAGATAGTTTTGCAGGGGGAAACTTACATGCAACCAGTGGGCTTGAGAAAATAGTAAGCAGTGAGTCCCCGACATTCACTTACACTAGCTATATGAGAAGGCTTCCTGTCCCATGAGGGTTTGTCAACCGTGTCTCATTGTTTAAAAGTGGACATTAAATATTTATTAGTCTGTTTCAAGTCAATGCTCTGAGTAGTAATCACATGGCAAGGAACCAAGTTTCCAGACAGAAAATGCAGTCTGTTGATAGTTGTCCTTATAACACATCAATAAAGCAGAACATGGGTAATTGTTACTATTCTGCATTTAAACACATTAAAATACATATTTTCCAGTGTCCACAGAAATAAATGCAGCAGCTAATGAACTGAGAGTAGATGTCAAAACAGTTGTCATTTCCAGTCATTTGCACAAGTATAGTTCCTGGGTGTGATTGAAGGCAGAATTATCCAGTTATTTTCGTTCTGGACCAGGAAGCACCCAGGTTCTTTTTTATTAAACAATAGTCAAATATTTAGCAGTTTGTATCGTTTAAAGGGGAAATGAAATATATCGTGTTTGATGGCAGAATTTGACTTAATTGGAAGAATTTTCTGAGTTCAATGAAAGGTCCTTTTTGATATGATGATATTAGTGAATAAGGACATTGTAATTGGTATGGTGTACATGAGTATTCAAATGGTATTTGATGAAGGACTGGATGAGAGAGACTTGCCATAGTAGCCGGTATCAGCATAGATAGGAAATCAGCAAAGTAGAAGGAAGCAGAGTAATAGTGAATGGTCATTTATCAGACAAGGAAAAAGTATAGAATGGTACATCCCAGACGTTAATACCAGCACCATTGTTTTTTTTAAATAACACATTAATAACTTAGACATGGATCTATGTTTGCAATAATTTCCAAATCTGCAGTTGACACAAAATTTGGAAGGAGTTAACTACGAGAAAGAGGAGAGTAACAGATTGCAAAAGGCTATTGATAGGCTACTTGAATAGATGAATATGTACTAGATTATATTTAACATAGAACGGTGTGGTATTATATCCTCAGTGGCCATTTCATTAGATACACCTGTTCCCCTTCTCATTAATGCAAATATTGAATCAACCAGTCATGTTAGCAGCTCAGTGTATAAAAGCATGTAGATATAGTCAAGAGGTTCAGTTGTTGTTCAGCCCAAACATCAGAATGGGGAAGAAATGTGATCTAAGTGACTTTGATCATGGAATGATTGATTTGACTGTGGAATAAATAATTATCAAACAGAGTGGTTTGAGTTTATCAGAAACTGCTAATCTCCAAGGACTCACAACAGGGTTCACAGAGACTGGTGCAAAAACAAGAAGTATCTAGTGAGCAGTAGTTCTGTGGGCAAGAATGCCTTGTTACTGGGAGAAGTCAGCAGAGAGCAGACCAAATGGTGCAAGCTGATGGAAAATGACAATAACTCACATAACCACACATTATAGCAGGGGTGTGCAGAAGAGCAGGCCTGAACACACAACACATCGAACCTTGAAGTGGATGGGCTACAGCAGCAAAAGACTACAAACGTACACTCAGTGGGCAATTTATTAGCTACAGGAGGTATCTAATAAAGTGACCACTCAGTGTATATCAGTAGAAAGATCAATGAGAATCAATATAAACTAGAAGAAAAACAATTTTCAAGAGCAAACCAGGGGCCATAAGGATGTAGATCATTAAAATTAGACATTGATGGGGAGGGATGCAGCAGTTGATAAAGTCAGTTATAAAAGCATATTATGTTATACTTTGTAGTATGAATAGTGGCATAACGTTCAAAAACAAGGGATTCATGACCAACTTTTGTGGGCTTCTTGTCAGCCACAACTGAAGTACGATGTTCATTGTTGAGTATCACACTTTGGAAGACCTCAGGATAGATGCAAAAGAAATTTGCTGAAACACTCTAGGGTAAGTAAGTATTCAGTTAAATCAGTGGGGTGGGGAAGCTGTTGTTCTTGCAAAATAGTGGAGGCTGAGGAGGGATTTGATAGAGACAATTCATAATGACAGTGTTCCCAGTGGCAAAAGGGACAACAAGCAGATGAATGGAAGTGATTGGCAAAGTGACATGAACAGAAAAAACAAGTGGTGAAACTACTATGTTATTGGAGTAATGGTGGTAAATTTGATTGTGGAACTTGAAGGCTCTAGATAAGTACTATAGTGTGAGTAAGATACGAGGAGTGGATTACCTGGATTGGATTTAGTTAAAATCAACATGGACTCAAAGGCAGTAATTCTTTTGCACTTCTGCACATTTTCACTGTTACTTCATCATTGGTGTCTGGGTAAAATGTCATTAAAAAAATCTTTAGTGCCATTCAAGTTTGCAATGGTGATTACTGTCAGGAGAAGCAAAGTAATTGAGGAATAAACTCTTCTTGACTTCCAGCCAAGTACAGGTGTAAATTTTAACCAATGTTTCAATGACAAACTCTACCATCTTCATCAGGGATCATGCCCGGGCACGTCTAGTCTGGTAGTATTTATACCCCGTAGTCCGTCCTCCTGATTGGTTGTTCTCATCCAATCAGGTTTTCGCTGTCTTATCTTGTATACAATTGAATTTCAGTTCTCACTTAGGCTGAGATCTTTGTTTTCGTTTAAATTCTTTTCCTCTAGTTTTATTTCAATTACTTCCTTCACGAGGCAATCCCAAAAGCCGTTGGCACAGCACAGTAGTTCTGTGCCATCAAAGTCAATCCTATGGCCATTGCGAATGCAATGTTCTGCGGCCACCAATTTCTCTGGGTAATCCAAATGTATACACCTACTGTGCTCCTTGATGCGGGTTTCTACGGTGTGTCCAGTCTGGCCGATATACGCTGCTTCACATTCACAGGGAATCCTGTAAAAACAAACTATGAAGAAATAAGATGATTACGCACAACATTCCTGCAGAATGGCTACAAGGTGAAGGAAATCAATCAGGCCCTTAAAAGGGCCAATGGAAAAAGCAGGAAACCTAATAACAAGGAGGAACCCATTGCTGTTGCCTGTCTTTCCTATATTTCCCTTGCTTCTGGAAAGATTGCCAGGATCCTGAAGAAATACCACCCACAAATCCGTAAGGAAGCTCAAATCACAGCTTGTGCGAGTCAAAGATGACCTGGGACTCAGGATTTCTGGCACTTACAGGATTCCCTTTTCTCATATACTCTTTTAACTACTGATACATCTGACTTTAGCTCCTCCTTCTCAAATTTCAGGGTGAATTCGATTATATTATGATCACTTTCCCCTGAGGGTTCTTTTACCTTAAGCTCTCCAATCAATTCTGGTTCATTGCACCGCACCCAATCCAGAATAGCTTATCTCCTGGTGGGCTCAACCATAGGTTGCTCTAAAAAGCCTTCTCATTGGCACATTAGAAATTTCCCCTCCTAGAACCCAGTACCAACCTTATTTTCCCCAATCTACCTGCATATTGAAATCTCCAATTACTGTTGTAACTTTGCCTTTTTGGCATGCATTTTCTATCTCCCATTGTAATTTGTAGGCCACATCCTTACTACTGTTTGGGGGTTTGTATACAACTCCCTACTCCCATCAGGGTCTTTTTACTCTTGCAGTTCCTTTAGCTGTATCCACAGTGATTCAACACCTTCCGACCCTATGTCACCTCTTTCTATTGATTTGACTTCATTTTTAACCATCAGGGTAACACCGCCCCCTCTGCCTTCCTGCCTGTCCTTTTGATACAATGTGAATCCTTGGTTATTAAACTCCCAGTTATAATCTTCTTTCAGCCATTAAAGGATGGAGTGTAAATGGTGACTTGATTTTTGCCATAGAATTGTTGGCCTAAATACCCTGTTTCCATGACTCTATGACAATTCCAGCCTGTTATCTTTTCAACAACAATAAGAACTAAAATGGTGTTGCTGGGATAATCGTCAGTTTATCCTGGTGCCTGAATTCTGTGTTTGCATGGTCTGCAAGCTTATGGGCACTAATCACATTGCTCCTCTCATTAGCACTTGTGAAGTGAGTGTGAGCAATTTCATATTTGCCGAAACTAAGCAGTGCTCAGAGAAATCATGCCTGCACCTTTTAAATAGGAAGAGATTGTTGAATGTGGCCAATAGTGGAAGTTTTGTTCAGTGTTGAACAGAGTATCAGAGAAGAAATGGGTAATTGTAGAGGGGTTATATATTCAAGACAGTCTTGGAAATCCTCAAGAGCCAAGACAAAGCAACAGTAGGAAAAGATCCATGTCCAAAGTGATGCTCTGAGGACCCAGTGCTAGGTAAAAATAAAATGAAGTCAAGTTAAATGGAGATAGCAGCAAGTCCCATCTGCCATCATGTGCACAGCTGCAATCACACGCACACACAACAAATCAGCCAACACTTGGACACATAGATCTCTTACGAGTACTCAAACCAGCAGCCATTTCATGCATAGAGATTTCTTATGTTCTTATGTAGAAGAATATAACAAATAGGAGCAAGAATAAGCAATTCAGCTCTTGTGCCTGTTCTGTTAATGAATAAAATTACCTTTTACATCAAAGCTGTTTCCCTGCATTAACCTCATATCCCTTGATTACTTTAATATCCAACAACCTATCAATTCCTTTCTCAATATACTCTGTGACTGAATCTCCACAATCCTTTTGGTAGAGAAATATAAAGATTCACCAACATCTGAGTGAAGAAGTTACTTCTCATCTCCGTCCTGAGCAGCTGATGCTTTGGAAGGAGAATGTGATCCCTGGTTGTATACACTCAAGTTATGGGAAACATCAATCCTGCATCAAAGCCCATCAAAGATTTAAAGTAGTTCAAAAATGTCAGCTCCAGGAATAGATTCTTTAAAGTTCAATCAGCTGGAGGACAAGGTGCTGGCAACTGAAGTCTAAGTGTCAGAGGTAGATCAGAGTTTGTTGTGGATGATGGAATGCTCATTTCCTTTCTTCTTTCTCAGATGACAACTCCTACTTATCTCAAAATCTTTTCTACTTGATAATATACAGATAGTTCAAATGTGTCCCCTCACTTGCCCCAACTGCTCACCACACATATCCTTTGTGATGGCTTATAGACAAAAGCTGATGAGAGTAGATGTCATACGGATTGAAGTATTGTCTGGCCTCCCCAAAAGTCTGAACCAAATGACAAGGACATGAGGATATCATGCTCCAACTTTGCATAGATAGTTCTGGTGAGCCTGGTACCTGTCTTTTCCTGCACAGTCAAAATGTGCCTGGTATAAAAGTCCTTGCATCATTATGAATGTCTGAATTCTACACTAGAAGCTCAGGTTTCTGCACCTAAACACAGCCATCCAGAGTCTACTTGCTGGCCCTGGAACCCACTGTTGCCACAGGCTTCGAGACTGTTGATGATGCTTCAGCAATCTGTTCTCCAGTTGCCTTGGGGAATGTCATTGGTTCCATGAGGAACAAATCTGCAATCCTGTCTCTGTCTGCCATCATAAATGATCACACCGCTGCCATGCCAACAGTGACCTTGCAGTGCCATTGAAACAACCAGTTCACACTGCTGATGCTCGTGGAGGGATGGTGCCAAAGATGAGTCATCTTGGAGCATCACTGCTTCATCACCTTCCATGGCCATCTGTAATATTTTCTGCTCCAGGTGAACAACGAGCTGGGGTGATCTACTGTACCTGGTGCTCTTGGTGTTGCCTCCCCTACATCAGTGAGATCCAATGAGGATTGGAGGATCACTTGGTTGAGCACCATAACAGAAATGATTTTCCAATGGCTACGTATTTTAATCCTGCTTCCCATTTCCATTCTAGCATGTTGGTCAGTGGTCTCCTCTACTGCCATAATGAGGCTACTCTCAGTTTAGAGAAGCAGCATCTTATATTTCCTCTGGTTAGCCTCCAACCTGATGGCATGAACATGAATTTCTCTTACTTCTGATAATTTTACCCCTTCCCCCTTTTCCCTTTTTCAACTCCCCATTCTGGTTCCCCTCTTCTCCTCACCTGCCCCTCACCTTCCTCTGGTGATCCTCATCCTTCCTTTTCTCCCACGGTGAACTGTCTTCTCCAGTCAGATTCCTTCTTCTTCAGCCCTTTTACCTTTTCCACCTCCCAGCATCTCACTTCATTCCCCTTCCCCTCCCACCCATTTTGCAATATTGGTCTGGAGTTCCAGAATCACTTGTGTTTAAAACCAGCTTGTCTGTAGCATTGAGAAATTATTTCAGCAGGACAGGCAAATGCATGTTGAGGAAAGGCACGAAGGATCTACTGTTAACAGATTAGTTCACAGTCATACTAACTGCCTAACTGAAAATACCTGGCCTGTCGCTTTGTTTGATTTTGAGTCTTACAAAAGCAGAAGGGTAACAAAACCCCAAAC
Organism: Hypanus sabinus; assembly: GCF_030144855.1. Classification (NCBI taxonomy): domain Eukaryota; kingdom Metazoa; phylum Chordata; class Chondrichthyes; order Myliobatiformes; family Dasyatidae; genus Hypanus; species Hypanus sabinus. The sequence goes on from NC_082718.1 coordinate 101,962,672, forward strand.
AACAACTCTTGTTGTTCTCGCCTGTTCAAGTGCATGTTTTTGCTTGTGTAAGTTGCAGCTGCACAGTATTGGCATTGCAGTAATGATCATTGCTAATCCTCATGATGTGGTTAAAGGGCAAAGTAATTGCAATCGAGTATCATAGTTGAATAATTATACTTTTACATGATGGCTTGTCAATTAGTTCAGTAGCTCAGTGGTAACCTGCCACTTAAACTTACAATGGTGAAGTGTGGATCCCTTCAATAGTTCAAACGAAGAGGCGTTCAAAAGAGAATGACAGAGCCATGAGATGCATTTTGACAGCTGGAGAGAGCTTTTCTTCATCATCATTTGTAGCCGTTCTTCTCATATTCCTTATTCACCTCTTCCTTTGGTCCCTCACACCACGCAGCTTTCCAGGACTGTGTCTTCATGATCCCCAGTGCAAAACACACGGAAGCAAGGTGATGAAGAAAACATGGGGCACTCTCAGAATGCTGCAACATGCTCCCTGAATCACCCATACAGTGGAATCGCATCTGGAACATCCTGATGGCACTTCACATGTAAATTCTTGTGAACCCATGCCAGTGATTGTAATCGCATTCTCCAGACTTCAGAATGGAGTAGGACACCGAGGATGGAGGAGGTACCTTTGTTTTGCAATCAGACCGATGTGTGCAGAAGTAAGGTTGATAAGGCAGACTTTCAGAGAGTGAATTCATGACTGGCTTGTCACCATCTGAATCCATGGGATGCCGTATTCCGGGATATCCAAAAGGAGATTGACTGCTCTCTCCTTGAGTGGAGAATGTTCATGATATTTTAAGCATTGCAGTGAGCTGTGAACTGTGAAGATTGGTACATAATTTCTCCATTGGGTGTGAGAACTAATACTTCTGCTGTAAAAAAACAACAAACGAGCTCTGCAGTCTCTGAGGTTCTGATGTATGCATGACCTCCAACTGGTACCAAACAGATTTCCATGACCTAGAAAAATTGGCAATTAGGCTTTGTGGACCTGTGGCCTCGGTGCATGAACGCTGTTGGTCAAAGTTTCTATTTTGCTATTTGAGTGCTATCAGTTCCCAATCATAGTTTATGAGTAATTCTAAATGATCGACCTTCTAAGCTGTTATCTCCTAGGGACAGTTTCAAAGAGCACAGGTGGCAAAGAATAGAGATAGAGGGAGCTTTAATTTCCTAGCTGGTTAGTGAAAATTCTCCAATTACTTATCATTACCATTTAACTATAAGATTGAATTGCCGGCTGGTGGTATAGTGGTATCCACTCTGAACTTTGAGGTGAGTGGTCCTGGGTTTGAATTCGGCAGGCTTCTTGCAGACTTTCCATCCATGCTGGATTGAGCATCAAGCTAGCAACCCAGCCTCCTAGAAAACTGAAAAATACTAAAGAAATGAGAAGGTAGCCACCTGATGCGCCACAGGGTGCGGAGAGGAACCACTGATTGAATACGTTTCACAATCATTTTTTAACCAATATAACAATTTTTCAGACTGTTCTCACTTAATCACTGTCATCTGAGACGAATGCTATTGTGAGCCCAGAATATTTACCAGCATTAATAAAATGAGAAAATGTTGGAAACCGTCAGCAGGTTCAGAGACCATCTGTGGAAAGAGAATCAGTTAACATGCAAGGTCTTGCTTGGTCGCTTCTACGTGTTTCTTCTACATGGCATTCTTCATTAAACTGGCTGAATAATGCTTGACTCACTTGTTATTTTAAGTGAAAGGAACTTGGGTAATAAATGATTAAAGTTAAAAAAGAGATTTGGCAATGTAATTGAACAATTATTGCCAATAAGTGGAATAAAACAAAATTAAGATATAATGTGCAATTATGCTGCTATATTTTCCTAGTATTTTTCAGAATCCAAACTGGAAGAAATAAAACAAAGGCTCTAATCGGCCCACACCCCACTTCAAATCACATTAATAAGAACGTATTCAATTACTTTAAACAGCCTTTAAATGTTTGTGATAAACTGTTGCAGACAATAGTTTAAAGTAAGTGAGTTAGAAAATAGAAATTGTTGAACCATTTAATCTGGTCAAAAGTGCAGAAATTACATTGCGAAGCAGGCTGCTGTATTCTGAAAATGAACTGACCTCTGTTATGTTTCCCAGCAAAGCTAATGCAAGAGTAAAATGAAATCGATGAGAAGAAAAAATAGTGGAGAATGATAGCACTTTGCTATCAAACAAGTGTGCTGCTATTTGGTGCATCAAAATAATTTTATTTATCTAATTTTTATATACTATTCTGCTTTTCAGTTAAATGCATATCAGTTTTGTTCTGATGAACAACCAAGTTGATTTCTTTTTTGGTTTGTATCTCTATGGACAACAAAAATAAAAGATTGACAACCAGTTTTGCAGTACCTGAAACCCAGGTTGGTAGGCAGTACTTGATCCATTCCAAGCTCTTTTCTGCTCGCATGGATTTAGGGGGGAGAAAGAAGTGTATGTTGGTTGTGCAGGTTTCGTTTAAATTGTATTATAAATTAAATCAGTGCCAGTTTCAAACTTTTGGTGAGGTGGTGCCCTCAACATTGAACGCACAGTGAAATGTATCATTTGCTTTAAATCAAATCAGCGAGGATTGTGCTGGGTAGCCTTTAAGTGTTGCCACACCTGTGGTGCCAACATAACGTGCCTACTAAGCCTAACTGGAACGTGGGAGGAAACCAAAGCATGCAGAAGCGTACCACGTGGTCATGGGGAGAACACACAAACTCCTTAATTACAGCAGCAGGAATTGAACTCCAATCTTACAGCTGGCACCATAAAATGTACTAACCGCTACATTACTGTGCCAACCTATACAATGATGGCTACCTTCTGACAGGCCTGCTTTTTGATTCTAGCATGTTAACATGGAGTTTGCCTCAGAAAGAAAAGCGGTTCATTGGTGTCAGGAAAATCCAGAAGTGTGACTTGTGTGAGGAGTTGTCCCAATAGATGGCACTAAGTATGTATGAATGACAAGTGACAACATTTATCAAATTGGAGCTTTTCTTGAAGATGTTCATGAAGATACCACTCAATGGAATTGATTACCACACGTAATCAGGGAACTCCTACAGGACCTTGATAGATTCAATGACCTAACAGGGAGAGGTCCCGAGCGTAGGTAACTAGAGGAGTTAGGATGACAAGTTGTGTGCGTATGTTCAGTGGTAGGACTATCATAAGGATGGTTGCTCTGTTGGCAAGATTCATTGAGCGAAGGTGTTGTGATCATTGTGTTACCTGATAGGCTGGGTGGTCCTCCTTGCTCAAGGCTAAGGCTATTTGCCAGAGGTGAGTCAGGTGGGCTTCATTTGTTGGGGGGGGGAAGCAGTTAACAGGTGTAGGAGGGATATTAGGTTAGCAGCTGAGTAGTGAGATGAGTCAAGTCCAGTGGTTGGGGACAGGAGTATCTGGCAATGGTTGCATGAGGTGTGGGGCTCTCTACTATTTAGAAGTAGGAGAGTGAAATGGTGAGGGAGGATTGTAGTAGAGAGCCAAAGAAGAGACTGATAAATTACTTAAAGGATATTCAACTTGTTAAAGTTTCTGGTGCCAGCTTATGGTCTTCTCAGGGAAGCCCCCTTTATTACTTAGAAGCAAGTGTCAAGTGGACATTAGTAGCCACTTGTCCCAGTAATTGGTAAGGCTTTTATCAATAACAAACCTATCAATCTCTGCCTTAAATAAGCCCAATGACTTGATTTCCACCGCCCTCTGTGGCCACAAGTTCACCATTGTCTACCTGAAGAAATTCCTCTTCATCTCCGTTCTAAAGGAACATCTGTTGTATATTTAGTATTCCAGTAATATTTAAGTAATATTGTAAATATTCTTTGATTAAATGTTGTTTATTGCTTTCAATTCATTACGCGTTACATGTGAAATTACGTGAATGGCACACATCACCATGTCATATGTGCGTGTCTCACTAAAAGTAAAACGAAGATTCTACACGTTATCTTCGGCTCTGTGTTTTTCTTTGGATTTGTTTTGGAGTTACAAAACAGTGGTGACAAACAAGTTTCAAAAAGAAACTGAGATGTCTACCTACTTTTTGAAGTGCAGCAAGGCACTTCAGTTTTTAAAAAAGCTCAGCACACTTTCTTTGCAAGAAGAGAGAAACAATGGAGTAAACAAAGAAGTGCAATGCAATTTTTCTTTGCAAGGAGACAGAGGCAGTCGAGTAAAACAAAAGGCAGAAAACAGATGAAACTCATGGGTTCATAAACAGTGAGTGGCAGGTGATAAATTTTTAAAAAAAGAAATGGCTGGCTACATGGGAAAGATAGATGCATTCATTTGCAGAACACACAACTGGGAGATGTTACTGAACAAACTGAGCAGTATTTTAAAGCAAACAGGATAGCCAACGAGAAACGAGTGCCAATATTGCTGAGTGCACTTGTTGGAAGAGCATACAGTTTGCTCTTTGAATTTTAGCTGTTCCAACCAAACTAGCCAAAATGAGCTTTGCTGATATTGTGAAAGTAATGCAGGAACATTTAGAACCAAAACCGTTGTTGATTGGAGAAAGCTTTAGGTTTCAGAAGCTGAATCAAAAAGAAACGGAGTCCATTTCAGCTTATGTAGCTGAATTGAAAAGGTTGTCTGACCATTGTAAGATCATTGATGGACTTAATAATGCACTGCAAGATCGTTTAGTTTTTGAAATCTTACAGGAAGGCAGTTCACCCACTTCACGTGGCTGGTGAATCCTAAGGAACGACAGTGACCAAAATAGTTTGGTACTTGCCAGTTAATGTTGAACGCTCTGTAGGATGGCCTTACGGACTTCAACTGCAGAGTTTACTCTTGAAGCCTTCCCCTTCAGTGGGTGTAGCCACAAGGCAACAGAGGTTTGAAATCAGAGTTTTCCTTCTCCTTGATGAACAGCCAAACCCATCTGCCTGAAGCAACTGGTTTAAGCTGCCAGTAACACACCTTTGTCCCTACTCCTGTCAGTAGAAATGGTTCTGCTGGGCTTAACAGCTCAGCCACACATGAAGGCCAGGAACTGGACTTGAGCATCAGAGACAATTTGAGACACACACCTTTGGGAGCATTTATTAGGTAGTGGGAGCTTGTCCCCTCTATCGCCCCGGCTTTAACAACCATAAAGAACTGAAATAGAGGAAGAGCAAAACAAAACTGGTGAAAAAGGAACCGTGAAGTGATATTTGTTGCTGGGTGATAGAGCAACCCATGACCTGTTTCTCTGTTCTATGTCTGTGAAGGAGATTGCAAAATATTGCATTAAAGGGAATACTGTAGTAATTCTCATCTCAGGTAATCAGTAAGGAAATCAAGGACTATGAGGAAAGGACAGGAAAGAGAACTTGAGAAATGTATTATAAGCCAGGATCTTTTAAATTGATTGAGAAGATTCATGGCCTACTCTTATTCCCACTTCCATTTTGAAGTATCAAAGTGTTCCAACACTGACACGAGCCTTCCATTTTAATTTTTGTATTTTTTTTTTTGCAGAACAAAAATTAGAAATAGCATCAATTTTTCAATAGTTCTTTACCAGAATTGCAAGTGGAATCCTGGCAGAACAGTCTTTGAAGATTTAAGTTGGATTTGCTTGTGAAAACATTAGCAGAGATGAGTAAATTTTTAAAACAGATCAATACTCTTAAGAAAGAGAAGGAACCATGCATTTTTCTTGGATATGAAATATATATCAAAAATGATTGCAATGCTGAAGGAAAGTGACACAGGGAGCACTTGTTTACAGAGGCTACTGTACTGTCTTGGATATTTCATACAGAAATTCACTTGGGCCATGATCCATCTTCATAATAAAGAAATCTGCTGCACAAGCAGTTGGACTAGATTGTCATCCAAATAATATTTCTAATTTATCCTTATGCCGCTGTGCAAGGGCACCAAAGCTGAAGCAACATCTTCACTACAGCATAAAAGAATATCAATAAGTTGTTGGTTTCTTCTGAGAAAGAGCAAATCTTATCTTCAGATAATCTTTCATTATGTAAAGCAAATTAATGAATCATCCCAGATGCAGATAACATAAATGACTCATTTTGTTCTGCTGAAATCAAATACTTAAACACCTACTGAACACCTACACTGGGGAAAGATCATAATGAGTGCAAAAAGGACACAATTTTACAGAGTTTTGTCATTTTTAGTATCTCTCTCTCTCAATCTCAATCTCTCTCCGAGTCTTACATTTTCCTCATTTCTACCAAATGTGTTTGCATCCAATAAACTCATATTATACTTGTGAACCATGAAGCAAACTGGGCACAAATGGAACTCAACAATAAACAAATAACATTGAAGAAATTGTTTAACAAAATGGAAGAAACTAAGACTTTTTTTTTACTGATGAAGTGTCTCGGCCCAAAATGTCAACTTTTTATTCCTCTCCTTAAATGCTGCCTGACCTGCTGAGTTCTGCCAGCATTTTGTACGTGTTACTTGAGATATCTTCTTACCACTTTTTTGATTCTGAAACAAGGAAATTTCTCTTTGAGAGGAGAAGGACCCCTGGTAGCAGCTGTCCTTCTAATTATATTCAAGGCCTGCCCACTTACTTCAACCAGATTATTATTTTTTAACTTAACTGACATCTCTGCAGTGGGAGCAGAATTGGTTCTGCCTAAAGCAGAAACTTACACTACTTTCTCTTGGGAAGTTCATAGAGGATACCCTAGCACACTCAAGATGATCTGGAAGCCGCTATGATTTTCCCAGAAAAAGGATTTGGGCAAATGCATGGGGATATTAACATGAGGGAACATCTGGGAATGGAGATAGTTAGTGGAAGATCATTTGTTTGCCTGTACTTAGAAATGGGACGAATGTTTTGAATTTTTTTTTAGTTTTTTTTATATATATTGTAGTGTTTATTGAATCTTTTTTGATCCTATTTTGGTATTTTTTTACTATTAAACTTTTTTAATAGATTGTTGAATCTGCATTCATATTTTGTAAGATGGCTTTTTCAAAATGTCGTTTCTTCTTCCCATAAGTCTTTGCTTTTGAAACGTCATCTTTCTTGCATTTATATATGAAATTTTTTTAAAGGTATATTACATTTAAATTTTGATGTTTATTTTTTCTTGTTAAAGATTGTTTGTTTTATTATATTAGTTTTTTTCATTCTGATTGACATATATTTTTTTTGCAACCCTATATTTAAATATGGGTGTTACATAGTTTTTCTTTAAAAAACTTTTTATGGAGCTGCCATCTTGAAATGGGGGTAAGGTTAGTGTTAGATTATGCGCCTGCCGCTTGGCTTTTCTTCGAAGGGTGGGGGGAGGGGGTGGGGATCTTTTTTCACGCTTTTGCGTTTTTTTCTGCTTTTAGTTTATGGGCCAACTTTAAATTATTAATATTGTTGAGGTGTCATGTTCTCCGGTTGCTCCTGAATCTATTTTCCTTTTTCCTAAATTATGGGTTATGTGTCTTTTTAACCTATTATGATATACACAACTAATATTGGCATGATGGATAAATCTATTAATTTTATCTCTTGGAATGCTAATGGTTCAAATCATCCGATTAAACGTAAAAAAATATTTAAGGTATTCCATAGATTGAATGCTAATATTATTTTTGCACAGGAAACCCATATTAGGAGGGAGGATAATCAATGTTTTTTTAGGTTCTGGAAGGGTCAACAATTTCATTCGAATTGTACCGCTAAAATTAGGGGTGTGTCTATTTTTATAGACCCCTCAATTTTGTTTATACATCACGAAATTATTTCTGATCCGCAGGGCAGATTTTTGTTGATAACTGGTTCACTTTTCAATCGGAAAGTGGTTCTAGTTAATATTTATGCCCCAAATTTTGACTGCCCTGAATTTTTTACACGTTTATTTACTTCCCTTCCTAATCTGAATGAATATATGTTGATATTGGGTGGAGATTTTAATTGTTGTTTGAATCCTTTGATGGATAGATCTAAACCTATTCGAACTCTTCCGAATAGATCAGCCTTACTTACTAATTCTTTTATGGTTGATTCGGGAATTACAGAAATATGGCGGTTTTTGAACCCTAAAGATAAAGAATTTTCATTTTTTTCACATGTATATCATAGTTATTCTAGAATTGATTACTTTCTTATTGATCATCGGTTATTAACGGATGTTATTGATTGTAAATATGATTCTATTACTATTTCGGATCATGCACCTTTGAAGTTATCTATTAAGATTTCGGACTTTTCCAATAATGTTAGATCTTGGAGACTTAATGCTACTTTGCTTCAAGACCCAGAATTTGTCATCTATATAAAGCAGCAAATTGATTTGTTTTTCTCAACAAACTATACTGAAGAAATCGACAGAGGAATACTTTGGGACTCTTTTAAGGCTTTTATCCATGGACAAATTATTTCGTATTCCGCTGGTAAAAGGAAACAAAGATATTTAGATATTGCTTTATTGGTGGATAAAATTAAGGAAATTGATAAGATTTATTCCGTGACTCCTACCATAGAACTTTATAAGAAGAGAGTTGAGCTTCAAATGGAACATAGTTTATTATTATCTTCTTCAATTGAAAATCAATTAATTAGGACTAGAGCTCAATTCTATATTCACAGTGATCAAACTGGTAAACTGTTAGCTAATCAATTAAAAGCTATTTCGACCAGGCGACAAATTATTAAAATTCGTAAACAAGATGGTAATTTAACCACTGATCATAAAGAAATCAATAATACTTTTCAAGATTTTTATAAATCTTTATATCAATCAGAATTTGATGGTGATCTGTCCATGTTGGATAATTTTTTTAACAATTTGAATATTCCTAAACTGATTGGTGAAGATCGTAGCTTGTTTGATGCTCCTATCTCTATGGCCGAAATAGGTGAGGCTGTCTCATCAATGAATTCAGGGAAAGCTCCTGGCCCTGATGGTTATATTGTAGAATTTTTCAAAACTTTTTCTTCTTTGCTTTCCCCTTGGTTATGTGAAATCTTTAACGATGCATTTGCTAAGAAGAGATTACCTCAGTCTTTTTATGAAGCTACTATCTCTCTAATTCTTAAAAAAGATAAAGATCCTACTCTATGTACATCTTATCGCCCTATATCACTATTAAATGTAGATTCTAAGATTCTTACAAAAATCTTAGCCACTAGATTAGAAAAGGTATTACCAAAGATTATTTCAGAAGATCAAACTGGTTTCATTAAGAATCGGTATTCTTTTTTTAATGTTAGAAAATTGATTAATATAATTCATACTTCATCACCCACAGTCCCAGAATGTGTTATCTCATTAGATGCTGAAAAAGCCTTTGATAGAGTTGAATGGACATATTTATTTAATGCTTTGAGAAATTTTAATTTTAGTCCTAATTTTATATCATGGATTAAACTAATATACTATAAACCTGTTGCTTCTGTTCTTACAAATAATTATAGATCCTCCTTTTTTCAATTATCTCGTGGTACGAGACAAGGTTGTCCTTTAAGTCCTTTATTATTTAATATTGCGTTAGAACCTTTAGCCATTGCTATTCGTGAATCTCCTAATATTTTTGGTATTACTCGTAATGAGAAATTATATAAATTATCACTCTATGCTGATGATTTGCTGTTATATATTTCTGATCTTGATAGATCTATTCCCACTATTTTATCCTTGTTGGCTCAATTTGGTAGTTTTTCTGGTTATAAATTAAACTTAGATAAGAGTGAATTATTCCCTTTAAATGCGCAAACTTTATTAAATGACAGGATTCCATTTAAAGTTGTTACTGATAATTTTACCTATTTAGGTATAAAAATTACCAAGAAATATAAAGATTTATTTAGACTGAATTTTTTACCTATGCTTCTTCAAATACAACATCTTACTACAAGATGGTCTCCCTTATTCTTATCATTAGTTGGTCGGATTAATGCTATTAAAATGATGATTTTACCGAAATTTTTATACTTATTTCAAGCCTTACCAATTTTTATTCCTAAATCCTTTTTTGACAACATTGATTCAAAAATTTCCTCATTTGTGTGGCAAAACAAAAACCCTAGGTTAAGTAAAAGGCAATTACAAAAATCTAAAAAAGGTGGTGGTTTAGCTTTGCCTAATTTTAGATTTTATTATTGGGCGAATAATATTCGTAATCTAACGTATTGGAAATTGGATTTGGAATCATTATTGTGTCCGCAGTGGGTAAATTTGGAATGCAATGAAGTAAAGGGATATTCTTTATTCTCTGTTCTTGGTTCTTCTCTTCCTGCTGATTTAGTTAAATTTAATAAACAGATATCTAATCCTGTTATTAAACACACATTACGAATTTGGTTTCAATTTCGGAAATTCTTTACTTTGAAAAACTTTGTGCTTGATAGCCCTATTTTATTTAATTTTTTCTTTAAACCTTCCTTGACAGATCAAGCCTTTAGCATATGGAAAAGGAAAGGTATAAAATGTTTTCGTGACCTTTTTTTTGAAGGTACTTTGATGTCTTTTGACCAACTTTCCAATAAATTTAAATTACCTAAATCTAATTTCTTCAGATATTTACAAATTAGAAATTTTTTACATAAAATTTTACCATCTTTTCCCAACTCAACTTCAACGGATTTCTTAGATTTGATTTTTACCTTAAATCCTTGTCAGAAGGGATTAGTTGCTTTTATTTACAACATGATTATGAAGATACAACCAGAAATGTCTGATAGAATTAAACAACAATGGGAAAAAGAACTTCGCTACAATATATCAACAGATAAATGGGAAAAAATTTTACAAATGGTTAATTCTTCTTCTATATGTGCTAAACATGCTTTAATACAATTTAAAATTGTACATAGAGCTTATATGTCTAAAGATAAACTTGCTCGATTTTATTCTCATATTAACCCTCAATGTGATAGATGTCATTCAGAAGTGGCTTCACTGACCCATATGTTTTGGTCATGTCCTACTTTACATAATTATTGGAAGGACATATTCGTTACCATTTCCTCAATTTGGAACATTGATTTACAACCTAACTTTATTACTGCAATCTTTGGTATACCAAATGAGGATGGTAATCAGTTTTCTCCTTCAATCAGACGAATGATTGCTTTTGTAACATTAATGGCCAGAAGGTCTATATTACAAAATTGGAAAGAAGTAAACCCTCCTACCACGTCTCAGTGGCTTTTTCAAACTATTTCTTATTTGAGTTTGGAAAAAATTAGGAGCACAATTTTTGACTCGTCAATTAAATTTGAAGAAACTTGGGGACCGTTCATCCGACATTTTCATGTGAATTAATTTGGCCTTTCCCAGACCTTCTCTTTGTTTATTCTTGTTCAGGTATGGAGTTCCGGAGTTCTTTGACACTATCATATACTTATAAACTGTTATTATTGCCCATGTTAGTTTTAGTTTAGTGCTTGTTTCATATATATATTTTCTTTCACACATTTTAAATTTTTTTTTCTTTTTCTTTAGATGATTAGTTTTGTTTTTTTTTCATATATAATTATATAGACTTGATTGATTAATGTACTTTTTTGTTGTTGATGTTTAATAGGATATTATTATCCTATTATTAATGTAATCTTAAGTCTATTGTATTCATAACCTATTCATTATTTTGTTATGTTTTTTTTATATATTTATATGAAACTCAATAAAAAGATTGAAAAAGAAAGAAAAGGAAGATCAAAATATATGTGGAATTGGCTCTATGGTTTCCAGGTTTTTTAGAGACAGGCAAAAGTGGGAAGACTCCCTCCTCAAAGGAGGGTGGTTTGGAATTGTAGATCTGTTTATGAGGCTGGTAGCCTTTAATTCAACCTAATGTGCATGTTTTAGCATCTTCTCCAGCTTCCATGTTTTTCCCAGTCAATGAAAATCCAACAATTTTTAACAAAACATGAAATATGAGAAGATGGATGTCTTTATGACACCATTGTACATTACAGGGCATGTAAAAAGTGTTTTGGTCCCTTCAATCCAATCACAATAACCACCTAAAGACTCTTACCATCAGATCATTGACTTTATTCAAAGGAATCTGGGATCAGGGATGAGATTTTTCACCTGTTCTGCCTGGGAGAAGATGTTAATCAGGAATTCCTTCCACCTTCTGAAATGATTTGGACCTATTTGGTTAAAGAGCTTCCCAATTGACTGGAAAAGGAGTCTGTCAAGCAGGCTTTCTTCAATATAGGCAATCTATGAAGGCAGAACTACTATCCAGTCTCAATTAAAATGCAATAGCATCACTATAACTGTCTGCCTGACCCATCAGTGGAAGGTCAGGGCTTCTCCAGGCATAGATATTATTTAAACAGATAAAATAATCTGTTGTTGGCATGATAACGGTTATCGTATATCATTTTGAAGGTATTTTTGTTCAGATCCATCATATCGTAAGAGAATCTCCATGGAAATCATCATTTTCCAAAATTTTACTTTTGGCCTTTTGTACAAGGTTATATTATCAAATATTTAATGATATGACATCACATTTCTTTTAACTAAACAAAGGCACCCCACTCTTCCTTGTACAAATTCTAGAAAGGCAATCTTTGATTTTCAGTATAGAATGAAAGACTCTTCTTATTTCTTATTATTAACTAAGTCAAATGAAGTCAAGTCAAATCACTTTTATTGTCATTTTGACTGTAACTGCTGGTACAGTACATAGTAAAAATGAGACAATGTTTTTCAGGACCATGGCGTTACATGACACATTTCAAAAACTAAACTGAACTACGTGAAAAACAGAGAAAAAAATACACACAACAACTACACTAGATTACAGACCTACCCAGGACTGCATAAAGTGCACAAAACAGTGCAGGCATTACAATAAATAATAAACAGGACAATAGGGCAAAGTGTCAGACCAGGCACTAGGTATTGAGGAGTCTGATAGCTTGGGGGAAGGAACTGTTACTTAGTCTGGTCATGAGAGCCCGAATGCTTTGGTGCCTTTTCCCGGACAGCAGGAGGGAGAACGGATTTTATGATGGGTGCATGGGGTCCTTTATAATGCTGTTTGCTTTGCGGATGCAGCGTGTAGTGTAAATGTCTGTGATGGCAGGAAGAGAGACCCTGATGATCTTCTCAGCTGACCTCACTATCCACTGCATGGCCTTGCGATCCGTGATGGTGCAATTTCTGAACCAGGCAGTGATGCAGCTGCTCAGGATGCTCTCAATACAACCCTGTAGAATGTGATGAGGATGGGGTGGGGGGGGGGGGGGTGGGAGATGGACTTTCCTCAGCCTTCGCAGAAAGTAGAGACGCTGCTGGGCTTTCTTTGCTATGGAGCTGGTATTGAGGGACCAGGTGAGATTCTCTGCCAGGTGAACACCAAGAAATTTGGTGCTCTTAATGATCTCTACTGAGGAGCTGTCGATGTTCAGCTGGGAGTGGTCGCTGCGTACCCTCCTGAAGTCAACAACTATCTCTTTTGTTTACATTCAGAGACAGGTTTTTGGCTCTGCACCAGTCTGTTAGCAGCTGCACCTCCTCTCTGTAAGCTGACTCGTCGTTCTTGCTGATGAGACCCACCACGGTCGCGTCGTCGGCGAATCTGATGATGTGGTTCGAGCTGTGTGTTGCAGCACAGTCGTGGGTCAGCAGAGTGAACAGCAGTGGACTGAGCACACAGACCTGGGGGGCCCCTATGCTCAGTGTGATGGTGTTGGAGATGCTGCTCCCGATCCGAACTGACTGATGCCAATTTTAGATTTTAGAGATTAAAATTGTTTTAAATATTGAATATATATCAATTCTTAAAAATAGTTTATATGACCAATTTAATGGTGAGGTGCTAATTATGCTTGATAACTTTGTTTTCAGTGGTACTGAGATATATTTCATTTCATTATTGCTTTGAGATTAATTGCATTATCTATTCACTGACTTAATTTTTCTTTTGCAGCCTCTGCAAAGGAAGAACTCTGTATTCTGTTGTAAGGGATGCTAAAATGGTGTTGGATGTGAACAAGACCAGACAAATTGCTCAGGAGATTGTAAAGGTACGCATTGTGTTACAAATCTACACTGATACTGTCTATCAACATTAAAAAAAATAGTTGTCACGTCATTACAATTCTCTCACTGTTAAAGGATAGAAACAAACATTATATCGTTGGATGTTTGAGAAAAATATACTCAAGAAAAATTATGCATGTACTTGTTCTGTGCTAGTCTGAGCAATTATCCCTGTTCATTTACTTAAAGTATTATTGTAATACTATTTTCAAGGGTATGGGTTACCTACATGCTAAAGGAATTCTTCACAAAGATTTGAAGTCAAAGAATATATTCTATGACAATGGAAAGATAATCATCACTGATTTTGGCCTCTTCAGCATCTCTGGAGCTTTGCAAGAGGGCAGGTACAGTGTTGCAATGAATATAACTTATTAATAGAGTTAAATAAGTACAGGGTAGACTTTAATAGCTGAATGCTACAAAATAGGGAATTTTATTTGCATTTTTTCGTGAGAATGAAGCTGCCTTCTGTTACAATTATCGGAACTGTGAACAGTATGGACTCTTAATTCAACTAAATGTATTCGATTAAATGGTTTTCACTTTATTCTAAAATATTTGGCGCTGCAATAATTAAGGTATCTAACCGTCTTACAGAAGGCAACTTTACAGGCAGTTTGAAAATCTTATCAATTGAAGGCAAGTGGTAAAAAAGGGGGCTGGATGGGGTTAATTACCTGTAATCATTTATATTGTAATTGACTGTAAGTACTATGCAGGTGTGTTTGAATTTAAAATCACTCAAAAGTGATCGGGAAGTAGAAACATGACCCATAATGTAAAAGAGTTGATATCTTCCATGTGCAAGACAAGCCTGTAGTGTATGGTACATGTGCTATTTCCAGCCATATATAATGCTTCTAAAGCTTCTTCTATGAAGATGAATCATTGAAATAACCATAACCATATAACCATATAACAATCACAGCACGGAAACAGGCCATCTTGGCCCTCCTATATAATATAAATTAAAATTAAATATAAAATTAAATATAATTAACACACACTGACAAACAGTTCATAATGTAGTTCAGTGTCAGTTGCAATCTTTAAGGGGTTATTAATTTCATGCCTGTTTGTTGTAGTGTCTTTAGGACCTGAATATTTTGCAAGATGGCTTTTATATAGAACATGTGGGTAAGCAACTGAGCTCATTTTCTGAATCAATGCTCTAGTGGTATTAGTACCAGGCATCTAACAATGCCTCAGCCAGGTGGGTGGGGAAGGGGTGATGAGGTAAGATGCTGGGAGGTGACATGTGGAAAAGGCAAAGGGTTGGAGAACAAGAGATCTGAAAGTAGCGGAAAGTAGACCATGGAAGATTGGGAAGGGGGGGAGGAGCACCAGGGGAGGTGATATGCAGGTGAAGGGAAAAGTTAGGAGGCCAGGGCAGGGAATTGAAGAAGGGAGAGCGGGATAAATGGCCAGAAATTGGAGATATCGATGTTCATGCCACCAGGTCAGAGGCTAGCTAGACGGAATATAAGGTGTTGTTCCTCCAGCTTGAAAAAGGCCTCATTGTGGCCGAAGAGGAAGCAATGGACCAACATGTTGGAATGGGAATGGGAAGTAGAATTAAAATGGCTGGCCATTGGGAAATCCTGCTTTCTGCAGATGGAGCAGAACTGCTCGACAAAGCAGTCCGCCAATCTACGTTGGGTCTCACTGTTGTAAAGGAGGCCACACAGGAGCACCGGATGCAGTAGATGATCCCAACAGATATTCAGGTGTAGCATTTCTTCCGTTTGCAGGGAGGGAAATCAATGATATAACCTACCCACCAAATGCACCTTTACCTTTCCCAATGCTCCACTCTCCACTTTTGGATCACTCCCTCCACAATTGCCTTGTCCATTCGTCCCTCCCCACTAATCTCCCTCCTTCACCCTCCAGTCCTTGTAACAACCTCATTGCACCCTTCCTTCTCAATCAGATTAACCTGTGTGAATAATCATTGTAGACACTACCCACTGCCTTTTCCAAAACTCCTTTCTGGAAAGCACTGTAGAGTTATTAAAACAAGCAGTTAATGCCAACTTAAAAGTTTCTTTCCCCCATGCAGTTAATATGATCAACCATTCTAGTTAGAACACCCCCCCACCCCAACCCCTCTATCTTGTTACTGCACTAATTCAAGCCACTTTCTGTAATGCCTTATACATTGTAAAAACATGCTGGTATTTATGTAGTTATGTACATTTTATTCCTTATCTGAACTTTGACCTCTAACTTACTTCTTCGATAGTTCTTTATTTATAATTGTTGAATGTTGCTGTTTATTGTTGCATGTCATATCAACACAGCACAGCAAATTCCTAATACGTGTAAATGTACAATATGTGGGGAATAGGGTTGATCATTGGTCAATTTTCTTTAAAACTAAATGCTAATTCTTTTATTAAAACCGCATCCATTTGCAAGAAACAGAAGAAATCCTTATGCAACTGTTTTCTAATACAACCACACTTCTAAACCTCTTGGTCTCTCGTGCTACTACCTCACATTCATCTGCTTATTTCCATGGATGTTCCTTCTGCCATCCTGGCTTGCTGGCTGAACATCCAGCCATCATCTCATACTATATAACCCCTTTCTAAAAGCTTGCTTTCCATCTGTAGCACTTTCTGCCCACTGTCAGACAGTCGTTTGCGCAAACCATTCGATACACCTCTATTCTATACACTCTACTGTCCATCCCAGATGTAGAGGCCAATGATCACTACCTTATTCCTTTTCCTGTAGCTTTATATGGTTGTCAACCGCAGACTGAAAAGTTTTATTCACTTCACTTTCTTGCACCATTAGTCACACTTGAATTTTACAAGTTTTCATTTGTGCACAAGGTGAAATTAATGCTTCACCCAATCAAAAACTCTACATGAGCAGTGGCAGAAAAGATTGTTGAGATGCGTTCGGTTGTTATTTATATCATCTAAGTTTCAACATATCAGGGTATAGTCAAGACTATTTAGACAGGACATGAATGAGCTGAAGCCAGAAAATAAATAACAGAGGGGGGACTTGAATGGAATGAAGGATGAACTGAAGTAAACGGGAGCAGGATGAGGAATGGGGCTGAACTATTTGGCCCTTCATGCTCAATTTACCAAATTTAATATATGATGGACTAATAGCTTAAAAATGAAAGACGAAAAGTCATACTGAAATTCCCTGATACAAATATGGAACATGTCTGTTATGCTCCAAAGAATATCAAAGCTGATTTAAAATGTGTGAGAGAGCAAGAGGTGGTAAATGTACACTAACTACCCAATTAAAGCCAGTAATCAAGTTCCCTTGAAGGTGCTCATGACTCTGAGACTGATGAACTTTAGAAATGTTAACGCATCATTACTTAACATCTGCTATTAAGCTCTAATATTGATACCTTGTATGAACCTGGCAGCATGCTTCCTCTGGTTATTCAAAGTGGGTTGTGAAGCCCTTTCTTTAAGTGCAAGCTGATTTCCTGTGTTTAAAGAAACATTTAGAATATGCTCAACATTGCACTTTTTTTTTGTTTTTCAATTCTGTATTGGCATTTATATTTTTGCATATTGTTTTGAAATATGTTTAATAAATGATCTCATTGTGGATCATTGAGCTGTTACCATTCGTAACTATTTATGCAATTGAATGTCATATTAGTCAGGCTTGCCTGGTTCAGTAAAATTCAGAATAACTTCAGTGGGAAGCGATATGGCCTGACATAAGCTGCTTGCACTCAAGATTCAGTTTAGTCAGAAAGTGAAGCATAAAAATGGAGAAATTGAGTTTGATCTCTTCTGTGTTAACAAAACTGATCATTTAGATTGTGTTTTCTACATTGAATGCTGCTGTAAGGGGAGGAAGCTATTCTGAGTTCCAATAGGGAAGCTCCTAGAAAGGTGGAAATGTAGAAAAATGGAAGCAGAAGTTGGCTATTTGACCCATCAAACCTGCTATGCTGTTCTACATGATCATGGCCAATTCTTTATCCCTTTACTATATTCCCACCCTGTCCTCATACCTCTCAGTACCTTGGTGTTCAGAAATCTACCTGCTCCTTAAGTGTCACACACAAAATGCTGGTGGAACACAGCAGGCCAGGCAGCATCTATAGGAAGAAGCGCTGTCGACGTTTTGGGCCGAGACCCTTTATCAGGACTGACTGAAAGAAGAGATAGTAAGAGATCCTCTCCCTTCTCCAGCTCTGTGTCCATTTTGCCATTCAACTTTCCAGCTCTTCGCTTCATCCCTGTTGCTTGAATTTCCAGCATCTGCAGATTTTCTCGTGTTTGCTTCTTAAGTGTATTCGCCAAAGTGACTTTACTAGCACTCTGATAGAGAATTCCACTATTTCACTGACTTTAACTGGAATAATTCCCTCATTTCAGTCTGATTGTCACTCTGTATACTGTTGTGACCTTGGTTCTTAACTCACCAGCAATTGTGCAGAGTATGCTTCAGTGGCATTCTTCTAAACTCCAATGAATACATGTCCAGTCTTCGAATGAGAATCCTGCCATTGCAGAAATCAGTCTGGTGCACCTCTGTTGTATTTCCTTAATAGCAAGTATATCCTTTGCACATCAATATTTATCAATCTGTCACCAGTTAAATAATATCCTATCTTTCCGTTTTTCCTTCCAAACTGGACAGTTTCACATTAGTTCATATTTACCACATCTGTCATGTATTTGTCAAAACGTCAACTGTAACTTTTTCCATAGATGCTGCCTGGCCTGCTGAGTTCCTCCAGCATTTTCTGTGTGTTGAATACATTCATCTCCCATTCTTTAAAAATGTACTCCCTCTATCACTAATACACTCTTCCACATCAAGATCAAATTTGTATACAAGAATTGAGATGTAGGGTCCTATATAATTCAACCAAGAGACTTCTACAATTCTACTGAAATCATCTTGCAGTATCTTTTCCAGTTATTTGTTGAGCCATTTATGAGCAAGGAGGTCCCTCTGAACATTGATATCACTAAATCAACCACAAATTAAATTTGATTTAGAATTAAAATCAGAATTATTATCACTGACTTAAATGAAGTGAAATCTGTTGTTTTGCAACAGCAGTACAGTGCAAAGTCATAAAAATCTGTAACTTACAAAAATAAATAAATAATGTAAAAAAAAGATAATGAGGTAGACTTCATGGGCCATGCTGAAATCTTATAGCAAAGAGGAAGAAACTGTTACTAATCTTTGAGTACAAGTCTTGATGCTCATGTACCTCCTCCTCGACAGTAGTAATGAGAAGAGGGTGTGTCCTTAATGATGGATGCTGCCTTCTTGAGGCATCACCTCTTGAAATGTCATCAGTGCTGGGGAGGATTGTGCACATGATGGTGCTGGCTGAGTCTACAACCCTTTGCAGCCTATTGCGATCTGTGCAGTAAAGGCTCCATACCAGGCCAGGTATGGTGGAATGCTCTCCAACATACATCTGTAGAAACTTACTAGTCTTTGGTGACATACCAACAAAAGACAAAATGGAGCCAATTGCATGTCTTCTTCATGATTGCAGGATAGATCCTCTAAGATGTTGATGCTGGGAACCTGAAATTGCTGAAATGTTCTCTAGCCTTCCCCTTCCTGAAGTCCACCATCATTTCCTTGGTCTGGATGAAAATGAGCGTGGTTTATTTTGTGGCACCACTTAACCAGCCACATATCTTGCTGTTGTAAACCTCATCATTACCATCTGAGATTCTACCAACAACAACGGTGTCATTGGTTAATTTAATAGATGGTTCTGCATCTGTGCTTAACCACATATTCATGAGTGTAGAGATAGTGGAACAGAGGGCTATGCTTGCATCCTTGAGGTTTGCCTGTGTTGAAGAATTTGTACGTTCTCCCCGTGACAAACATCATTCATCATTCATGCTTTAAAATACAAACTCATTAAGGAAATCACACCTTACTATAAATAGAAGCCTGATCCAGTTTTAGAGTCAATTATATTATGATTGATCGGTTATTACGGATAGGACAATCCGTAATAACCATCCAGATATAATAGTACAGGATAAACAAGCAAGACCATTCCAAACGCACATAACTTACAGAAATCAATAGGTGAAAAACACCAGAAATATGCTGAATTAAAGAGGAATTTGAAAGACTTGGGAATATGAACAGGGGATACATTGTCCTGATAGTTATATCTACAACTGCTGTCATCCCAAAGGCACTACACAATAACAAATTAAGGTTACACAGTAATATCTGTATGTATCTTCAGAAAGCCACAATACTAAATACCACTAGAATATTCCAGAAGTTCCAAGCAATTGACAAACAAGTGTGCTTGGCGATGCCTGTACCTCAGGTCTTACCAGCTTGAGCGGAGAAAATTAAATAAAAATAGCAGTCAGCAAGGAGATGTCATTACCTTCTGCACTGACTCTGGTTTCCCAAAAGGGAAGCCAAGGGTCCACTTTCAGAGGCTCAGGTTTTGAAGCTTGGTTATTCATGTTGATGGAATCTTGGTGTTGAATGCTGCATTTGGTTAACAGTAGCCTGGCATATGTTTTGCAGTTGTCTAGTTGCTCCAAAGCAGAGGAGAACCAGTAAGGTTATGTCTGCTTTAGACCTGTTGCGGCATTAGGTGCATTGCAGGGGTGCGGTTCTTTGCTCAGGCAGGAGTTAATTCCAGCCATAACGAACTTCTCTCTGCACTTCATTATGGCACAAGTGATTGCCACTGGGCGATAAATATTCAGCCAGCTCACCCTGCTCTACCTGGGCACCGAAATGATTACTGCTGTTTTAAAGCAAGTGGGAACCTAGTCTGTTTATTCTCTCTGGTAAATGTATCAATGTTCTGTAGAAATCTACACTGGTTTGAAGGAATTTTGTTGCCTGTATCATGGTTTGCTCCAAATTTCAGTTATTAATCATTTTATGTTTGTTAACTCGCGACGCCTCCTTGTCCAATAACCACTTCAATTTAAAATTCATCCTCAATATTCAAATTTCACAGCATCTTCATTGCTCCAGTATCTCCTTTAACCTGCTTTCTTATGGTTGGCCACTGATGCATTTTCGCACCCGTCATTTTTAACCCTATCTTCAGATGCCCGAGGTTCTGAAATTGCTATCTCAAACACCTCATTTTAACTTGCCTCTCTCCTTTTGTTATATTCGCATTATAAAACCACCTGCTTCAAACAATTTGTCACCACACCTGATTTCCTCTTTAATTTTCTTGAAGCCACCTTTCTCTTGGTTACATTTCAGTGAAGTGCCCTGTGACATTCTCAAATATTAAAGGCACATTCTTAGCAGTCTGGTAATAGATTGCTTTTGATGATACGAAAGTCATTTCACAGCCACGTTTCTATGATTACCCTAAGGTTGGAAGGATTTATTAATAATTCTTAATGTTAAATTGTGTCTTTCCCACAATTTATTTGTATATGAAGCTGCTGAATATCAAAATAGTAAATCTTTTATTCAAAACCTGTGCATTCAGTTTCTGGTAATATAAGTGCTTCTCATAATTTTGTATCTAGTAACCATTGTAGATAATAACTCACGGTTTTGTAAATGTTGTCATTGCAGAAAACAATTCTAAATAGTATTATAAAACATTTGTCTATGTCCAACAAAATGGAGCAAAGCACTCGATAGAAAGATAATTTAAATGGAGAGATAAATTGTAAACTTTAGATCTGTAAATATAATGGAAGCTGCAAATGCAGATCAAGGAGCCTTTTTTCTCTCCTCAAAGAGCAGAGTGGGTTCCCAAACAGAGATCCCTGGAATCACTGGGTAATTTTAGATAAATACAAGAGCTGAAATGTTCTTTCTGATTCATAATCAGTTTGTGCAGAGTAAGAGGACAGATCTACCAAAGCTGAACACTGCTGTGAAAATCGAAGCTTCCAGTGGAGAGTATGAACCAGATTGTTGGTAGCATCTTTCACCCTGCAAACCTTTCTCGCCTGTGCTGCTCCAGGAGACCTGTCACGGAACACAACAGGGCAGCGCAATTTCCTGCTCTTGTTCCCATTCTCGAGCTGGAAACTTTGACCTGCTAATATTTCAGCACTTTCTGACCAGTTTTGTTAGTTCACTTTCTGAGTATTAGCATATAATATTGAATGAAAGAACATTTACAAACACACCGTTGCACACAAAATACGCCAGTTGGTTAACGATGCCTGCACTGCGGAGCAGTATACATGTGAGGAGTTTCAGACTCTGGATTCCAAGCATGTGTTTGATTGCCAGTGCAGGAAGTCAGTGAATGGAATGTCATAGAACTGTGCTGTAGTGTTCTATGGTTCTGTGGTTCTATTTCTTTCAATGCATCAGAAGCTTCCGTGCTTCTGTAAAGTTGTACTTCATACTAAAGAGAAGAGAAAGAATTCGCTTCCATAATGAATTCCTTTGTGTTCCATACACTTGAAAGCATGACTATTAACAGCTGTCCACAGCCAGTCATAACACACTTGATCTACTCTGCATAAAATGTATTCAATCATTCCTCTACTGGTTTCTATGAAAGCTGCTTTTTTAATTGCATAATGAAATTTACTTGCTAATCTCAATATTCTTTCAGAAAATGAGTTACCATGATCTGACAGTCAATTTACATGAATTCTGATGAGATGCTTGATTGTTATATGCTAATTGACTGAATAGAATATCCAGCTTTCTGTAGTAGTTAGAATTGATTGAGGTTTGGTAGCATGAGAAATTAACATTACTACATTGGAATTGGGCACTATTAATTTTTGACTTGTTTACAGTACATAATCTTGTTAAGAGTATTGTTTTTATCCATTATGAAATCACTTTTGAATATCTTTTTATTTTCATAATTCTATAGATTCATTGATCTTGCAAACAGCATTTAGATTGTTTCATTCTATGTGTTTATAAATTTCATTTTTCCATAATACATAAATTTCAATTGGTCCTTAGTAAGTTATAAGGTAACTATTTTGTGTTAAGTACTTAAGCCATCTTTAAAATATTGCTGGCCACTAGTTTTTTTTTCACTGCTAAAATTGCAAATAAACTCTTCTCGGGCTTCCAGCCGGGTACAGTTTTTTTAAAGCTTTTTTCACTGCAGGAATGCTTTTTTGAATTACAATTCATGATCAAAGCAAAACAATTAATATGACTTGGAAGATAGGATGTATTGTAATAATAGCAATTCTAATTTGTTCTAATTGACTGAAACTATTTTGGTAAAAATTGACTTTGACTTATGATTAATTTGAATCTTGATCTCTTAAGTGGATATACGTATTTACTGTGATCGATAGATACTAACCGTGAGGATTAATGATCCATAGTCACCAGAAACATCAGAGCAGGAGGAGTCCTTTGAATCTGTACTATTATGCCATTAGATAATAGCTGTTCAACACCTTAACCCCTAATAGACATTTTGATTCCATTAAGTCTAAATATTAACAAAAAAGGCTGTCAGATCCACTTTTGAAATTTAGAGTGACCGAAAGGAAACAGAAGATAATTTTCACACAATATCATTAAACCTCAACCTCAAGAGGCTTCTAACAATAGGAACTTTTATTTTAGTCATCCCTTTCATTCTTGAATACCAATCAGGGAAAATAGTTTTTCTCTGTCTACCCTATCAAATCATTTAATTATCATTTACAGTTCAATATTGTCTCATGCTAATTATATCAGCCTAGTCTGTGCAGCAATAGTTTGGTGATCCATATCAGAATCACATTTACTGTCACTGACGTTAGTCGTGTTTTTTTTTGTTTAGCGTAAGCAGTACAGGCTGTCATAACAAATAACTACAAGTTAAAGTTAATAAATAATATGTGCAAAAGTGGAATAATGAAGTAGTGTTTGTGGGTTCCTGGACTATTCGGAAATCTGATGGCAGAGAGGAAGAAGCTGTTCCTAAAATATTGAATGTGGGTCTTTAGGCTCTCCCTAATGGTAGTAATGAGAAGAGGGCTTGCCCTGGACGACAAGCATCCTTGATGTTGGAATCCACATTCCTGAGGCACTACCTCTGAAGATGTCCTCGATGTGGGAATGCTTGTGCCCGTGATGGAGCTGACTGAGTCTACATCCCTCTGAAGGCTCTTATGATCCTATACATTGGAGCCTTTAACCAAACATGATGCAACCAATCAGAATGCTCTCCACAATACATCAGTAGAAGTTCGCTTGAGTCTTTGGTGACATGCCAAATTTCCTCAAACTCCAAATGAAGTATAGTCACTGGCATGCCTTTGTTTTGACTGTATCAATGTGGTGGGCCCCGGATGAACCCTCTGAGATGTTAATGCCCAGGAACTTGAAACTACTCATCCTTTAAGAACTGTTCACTGCTGACCCTTCAGTCAGGATTGGTCTGGACTCTCCTGACTTCCCTTTTCTGAAGTCCACGTTCACGCTGGGCTTGCTGACATTGAGTGCAAGGTTGTTACTGTGATACCACTCGGCCAACCTATCTATTTTGCTCCTTTACACCGACACATTGCCATCTGAGATTCTGCAACAACAGTAGTTTCATTGGCAAATTTATTGATGGTGTTTGGGCTATTTCTAGCCACACAGTCATGAGTGTAGAGAGAGAAGAAGAGCAGTGGGTGAAGCTCACATTCTTGAGTTATGCTTCTATTGTTTGTCAGCAAGGAGGAGATATCACCAATCCATGTTGACTAAGGTCTCCCAACCCAGGTTTGAAGCTTGTTGATCAGTAATGAGGGGACAATGTTGTTGAAAGTGAACAGTAATCGATAAGACTGATATGGGTATTGCTCTGTCCTGGTGCTCCAAAGCCGAGCGGAGAGTCAAAGAGGTTACAGCCACTGTAAACATTTGTGGTGGGAGATAAATTGCAGTAGGTCCAGGTCTTTGCTCAGGTAGAAGTTAAAATCTTGCCATGATAAACCTCACAAAGCACTTCCTCCCAGTAGATGGGAGTGCCACTGGTGATACCCATTGAGGAAGTTCACACTGCTCTTCATGGGCTGATGAAGACTGATGCCCTTTTGAAGCACGTGAGAACCTCCGACTGCAGCACTGAGAGGTTGAAGCTGTCCTTGAACACTCCTGCCATTTCGTTGGCACAGGTTTTCAGTTCCCTGCCAGGTACACCATTGAGGTATGGCTCCTTGAGAGGGTTCACCCCTGAGAGGGCTGTTCTAACACTGTCAGAGATCACAGGGTCGTCGGATGCCGTGAGGATTCACAAAGATGTAGTTTTATTCTCCCTTTGAAAGTATGCATAGAAGGTGTTGAGCTCATCAGAGAGTGAAGCATCACTGCTAATTCCAAATGAGAATCAGGTTTATTATCACTGGCATGTGTCGTGAAATTTGTTAACTTAGCAGCAGCAGGACAATGCAGTAATATAGAAAGAAAAAGTAAATAAGTAAATCAATTACAGTAAGTATATGTATATTAATAGTTAGATTTAAAATAGTGCAAAACAGAAATGATATATATTAAAAAAGCAAAGTAGTGTTCATGAGTTCAATGTCCATTTAGAAATCTATGGCAGAGGGGAAGAAGCTGTTCCTGAATCGCTGAGTGTGTGCCTTCAGGCTTCTGTATCTCCTACCTGATGGTAACAGTGAGAAGAGGGAATGTCCTATGTGAAGAGGATCCTTAATAATGGATGACACCTTTCAGAGGCACTGCTCCTTGAAGATGTTTTGAATATCACGGAGGCTTGTACCCCAGTTGGAGCTGACTAATTTAACAACTTCCTGTAGCTTCTTTTGGTACTGTACTGTAGTACCCCCTTCCCACCTCAGACAGTGATACAGCCTGTCAGATTGCTCTCCATGGTACATCTATAGAAGTTTTCAAGTGTTTTTAGGTGACAAACCAAATCTTGTCAAACTCCAAATGAAATATAGCCACTGTATTGATTTCTTTATAGCTGGATCGATATGTTGGGACCAGGTTAGATCCTCAGAGACCTTGACACCCAGGAATTTGAAATTGCTCACTCTCTCCACTTCTGTTCCCTCTATGAGGATTGGTTCATGTTCCGTCATCTTACCCTTCCTGAAGTCTACAGTCAGCTCTTTCGTCTTATCGACATTGAGTGCAAGGTTGTTGCTGTGATACCACTCAACTAGCTGGTGTATCTCACTCCTCTACGCCCTCTCATCTCCATCTGAGATTCTACCAACGATGGTTGTATCATCAGCAAATAATAGATGATATTTGAGCTATACCTAGCCACGCAATCATGGTTGTAGAGGGAGTAGAGCAGTGGGCTAAGAACACACCCCCAAGCTGTGCCACTGTCGATTGTCAATGAGAAAGAAATATTATCACCAATCTGCACAGGTTGTGGTTACCTGATTAGGAAGTCGAGGATCCAATTGCAAAGAGAGGTACTGAGGCCAAGGTTCTGCAGCTTATCGATCAGGACTGTGGAAATGATGGTGTTAAACACTGAGTCACTGAGTCAACCAACAGCATCCTGACATGGGTGTTTTTATTGTCCAGCTGACCTAAGACCATGTAAAAAGCCATTGGGATTGTATCTTCCGTTGACCAACTGTGGTGATAGGCAAATTGCAGTGGGTCCAGGTCCTTGCTGAGGTAGGAGTTCAGTCTAGTCATGACCAACCTCTCAAAGCATTTCATCACCATCGATGTGAGTGCTACTGGGTGATAGTCATTAAGGCAGCTCACTCTACTCTTCTTAGGCTCTGGTATTATTGTTGCCTTTTTGAAGTATGTGGGAGCTTCTGACTGTAGCAGTGAGAGGTTGAAAATGTCCATGAATACTCCCGCCAGTTGGTTGGCACAAGTTTTCAGAACCTTACCAGGTACTCCATTGAGGCCTTCTGCCTTGTGAGGGTCCACCCTCCTGAACGACAGCCTGACATTGCCCTCCAAGACAGAGATCACAGGTCATCAGTTGCTGCAGGGATCTTCACAGCTGAGGTTATATTCTCTCATTCAAAGCAGACATTGAAGGCATTGAGCTCATCTGGTAGTGAAGCACCCTGCCATTCATACTATTGGGTCTTGCTTTATAGAAGGTGATGTCCTGCAAACCCTGCCAGAGCTGGAGGAGGTCATGGACAGACGTATCAGAATGGGAATGGGAAGTGGAATGAGAATGGGTGGCCACTGGGAGATCCCACTTTTTCTGGTGGATGGAGCATAAGTGCTTGGCAAAGCGGCCTCCCAGTCGATGCTGGGTCTCACCAATATACAGGAGGCTACGCCAGGAGCATCAGACACAGTATATGAACTCAACAGGCTCGCTGGTGAAGTGTCACCTCACTTGGAAGGACTGCGTGGGGCCCACTTTCTGCTTTCCACAGGGATCACTCCCTTTGCGAATCCCTTGTCCGTTTGTCCCTCCCCACTGAGCTCCCTCCTGGCACTTATCCTCGCAAGCAGACAAGTGCTACCCCAACACCTGCCCCTACACCTCCTCCCTCACATTCAGGGTGTGGCCACACTTAGGGAGGAGAAACAACACCTTATGTTCCGTTTGGGTAGCCTCCAACCTAATGACATTAACATGGATTTCTTGAACTTCAGGTAATGCCCCCCCCCCCACTCTCCTTCACCATTCCCCATCCCCAATTCCCTCTCTCACCTTATCTCCTTGCCCATCCATCCCCTCTCTGTGGGGCTGCTCCCCTCTTTTCGTTCTTCCATGGCCATCTGTCCTCTTCTTTCAGACCCCCCCCCCACCTTCTCCAGCCCTGTATCTCTTTCAGCAATCAACTTACCAGCTCTTTACTTCATCCCTCCTCCTCCCAGTTTCACCTATCACCTTGTGTTTCTCCCCCCATCTTTTAAATCTACTCCTCAGCCTTTTTTTCTTCAGTCCTGCCAAAGGGTCTCGGCCTGAAACGTTGACTGTACTCTTTTCCATAGTTGCTGCCTGGCTTGCTGAGCCCCTCCAGCTTTTTGTGTGAATAACATGCAACTGTTATGTTTTGTAATCAAAAGCTAACATTGATTTCTCTGACTTACGATAATGCCCTCCCACCCCCCTTCACTTTTCCCGATTCCCATTTCCCTTTCTCACCTTATCTCCTTATCTGCCTATTTATATCCTCCCTCTTGTGCTCCCCCTTTTCTTTCTTCCATGGCTTCTGTCCTCTCCACCAGATTCCTCCTTCTCCAGCCCTGTATCCCAGTTCTTTACTTCACCCCTCCCCCCTCCCAATTTCACCTATCACCTGGTGGTTCTCCCTCCCCTCCTTCCACTTTGGTTCCTCATTTCTTTTTTTCCAGTCGTGATGAAGGGTCTCAGCCCGAAACATCGACTGTACTCTTTTCCATAGATGCTGCCTGGCCTGCTGAGTTCCTCCAGCATTTTGTGTGTGTTGCTGACAAATATAATGAGCTGCTGCCCCAGGGCTCTTGCCGATGGCCGTTATCAGCGGTGGCATGTCCAGGTCCTCCAGAGAATTGCTGAGACAGTCTGCAGCACTCTTAACATCTGCCAGAAAACAGGTCCGGTCAAGAATACCGTCTGTTTTGTCAAAGAGGGGGGAAAACCAACAGAACCAGAAAGCAACTGGGTTACTCTTCACTGAGCAGGACTGGAAGCTGAAAGACTACCTGGGAAAACATCTGCCCCTCATCAAAGAGACTACGTTGCAGCCCGACATTGTGTTGTGGTCTGACTCATCGAAGCACGTTCTTATGCTTGAGCTTACCGTGCAGTGGGAAGATCGCATGGAGGAGGCCTATGAGTGGAAAAGAGCCAAGTATGAAGATCTGAAGAACAACTGCCAAAGAAGAGGCTGGAGATCAAAGTGTTGGCCCGTGGAGGTCTGGTGTCGTGGCTTTGCAGGCCAGTCGCTCTGCAAAGTATGCACTGCACTGGAATCACAGGAGAGAAGAAGGAGAGCCATTTCTACCACCATAGATGCATCAGAGAAAGCATCAAGATGGCTCTGGATAAAGAGGACAGAGCCCTGGGTTGCTGCTAGGGCACAGGCCAGGGTCTGATCAATCCCGGTCAGGTTGCCTGAGCAATGATGTATGATGATGAAAGACCGGAAACACCTGACGACCCCAGGTAACATCACTGATGATGTTCTCTAGCTTAGCATCGTGCAGATGTTTCTGTAAGAGGAAGAAGAAAGGTTATTTTGGTACTGAGTGTTAGCTAAATGGAGGCAGCTTTACTACTTCTGAGTCAAAAAGAGTTGAGCTCATACACAGCTTGCATTTTTATATCACTTTTGGTGTAGTAGATATTTTCAGGGACATTTACAGACCACATAATGTGGTCTCATAAGACCACATTAGTATTGAATAGGTGGTCAATAAAGTAGGATTTAAATCATAAAAGAGAACAAAACTAGAATTGGTAAAAGCAAGATTATGTTGTCAATGACTTAGATTTTTGGTGGGATGTTGGTATTCCATGATATTGTAACAGGTTTCCTGGTACTAATTACCTTGCTGAATTCGGTGCATAAATCAGAGAACCTATTCATCAAGGAGATATGAGGAAATCTGCGGATGCTGGAAATTCAAGCAACACACACAAAATGTTGTTGGAACACAGCAGGCCAGGCAGCATCTATAGGGAGAAGCGCTGTCGACGTTTCGGGCCAAGACCCTTCATCAGGACTAAGTGAAAGGAAAGATAGTAAGAGATTTGAAAGTGGGGGGGGGGGAAACGCGAAATGATAGGAGAAGACCAGAGGGGGTGGGGTGAGGCTGAGAGCCAGAAAGGTGATTAGCAAAAGGGATACCGGGCTGGAGAAGGGAAAGGATCATAGGACGGGAGGCCTAGGAGAAAGAAAGGGGGAGGGGAGCACCAGAGGGAGATGGAAAACAGGCAGAGTGATGGGCAGAGAGAGAAAAATAAACTAAATATATCAGGGATGGGGTAAGAAGGGGAGGGGTATTAACAAAGTTAGAGAAGTCAATGTTCATGCCATCAGGTTGGAGGCTACCCAGCCAATATATAAGGTGTTGAGACTTTTCATTCCAGGATGAAGGAGATGTCTTCCTTTTTTAAACAAAGGGGCTTCCCTTCCTCCACCATCAACTCTGCTCTCAAACACATCTCTCCCATTTCCCGCACATCTACCTTCACCCCATCTGCCCACCACGCCACTCGGGATAGGGTTCCCCTTGTCCTCACCTACCACCCCACCAGCCTCCGGTTCCAACGTATAATTCTCCGTAACTTCCGCCACCTCCAACATGATCCCACTACCAAGCACATCTTTCCCTCCCTCCCTCTTTCTGCTTTCCGCAGGGTTCGCTCCCTACACAACTCCCTTGTCCACTCGTTTCCCCCCATCCTTTCCCACATATCTCCCTCCTGGCACTTATCCTTGTAAACGGAACAAGTGCTACACCTGCCCTTACACTTCCTCCCTCACCACCATTCAGGGCCCCAGGCAGTCCTTCCAGGTGAGGTGACACTTCACCTCTGAGTTGGCTGGTGTGGTATACTGCGTCCGGTGCTCCCAGTGTGGCTTTTTATATATTGGTGAGACCCGACACAGACTGGGAGACCATTTCGCTGAACACCTATGCTCTGTCCGCCAGAGAAAGCAGGATGTCCCAGTGGCCACACATTTTAATTCCATGTCCCATTCCCATTCTGATATGTCTATCCATGGCCTCCTCTACTGTCAAGATGAAGCCACACTCAGGTTGGAGGAACAATACCTTATATACCGGCTGGGTAGCCTCCAACCTGATGGCATGAACATTGACTTCTTTAACTTCCGTTAATGCCCCTCCCCTTCTTACCCCATCCCTGATATATTTAGTTTATTTTTCTCTCTCTGCCCATCACTCTGCCTGTTCTCCATCTCTTTCTGGTGCTCCCCTTCCCCTTTCTTTCTCCATAGGCCTCCCATCCCATGATCCTTTCCCTTCTCCAGCTCTTGTTTTCCTTTTGCCAATCACCTGTCTGGCTCTCAGATTCACCCCACCTCCTCCAGCCTTCTCCTTTCATTTCGCATTTTCCCCTCCCCCTCCTACTTTCAAATCTCTTACTATCTTTCCTTTCAGTTAGACCTGACGAAGGGTCTCGGCCCGAAACGTCAATAGTGCTTCTCCCTATAGATGCTGCCTGGCCTGCTGTGTTCCACCAGCATTTTGTGTGTATCATCAAGGAGATAGAAGCTTTGGAGTGGGCGCAGGGGAGATGTACCAGGATGCTGCCTGGATTAGAGAGCATGTCTTATGAGGAAAGGCTGAGCAAGCTAGAGCTTTTCTCTTTGAAGCAAAGGAGGGTAAGAGGTGACTTGATAGAGGTATAAAGGATGATAAGAAGCATAAGCAGAGTGGACAAGTGCATTCTTTTCCAGGGCAGGAATGGGTAATACAAGAGGGCATAATTTTTGACGTAGTTGGAGGAAAGTATAGCAAGCAGGTTCATGTCAGAGGTAAGTTTTTAAAACAGTGAATATTAGGTGCATCAACTGCACTGTCGGGGGTGATGGTAAAGGCAGATAAGTTAAGGACATTTAAGAGACTCGGGCACATGAATGAGAGTGAAAAATGGAGATCTACATGGGAGTTATTAATTAGATTGATCTTGGAGGTGGTTAAAAGGTTGTTACAACATTGAGCACCAAAGGGCCTGTACTGTATTGTTCAAATGTTCTCTGATTTGCATTTCATTAGTTGCTATCTCCAAAGAGCAAATCTATTTAGTGATGTTGAGACATGCCCTTTCCTCTAACACTGTCTAATATTGGACAGGCTGCTATCTTAATATCCCAGCCTGAGCACTTTGAGAAGCTAATTGATAAGAAAAAGGTACAGAAATAATTTGATGCCAGGATGTAATACTGCTTCAAAGTATCATCAAAGCTTAACTCTGATGATGTTCCTTTGTTATACTGCCCTTGTTTTCTTTTGTTTGCTTGACTAGGAGGCTGTCTGCAGTGTTCAGCAGGATCTCGCAGGTGCCATTACTACTAACTGTGTGGAAGGTCTTTTATAACTTAATAAATGATAAAGAGGTCGCTGTTGTGCCCAGTTTTTTTTCTTACAGCAAACATTATGTGAACGACATGTCCAAATGCGAAGCTGCACGCTCTAAATCCAAACTGACTCTCAGAGTAGATTGTTTTAGCAAGGACATGGTCTTTTCAACAGGAGAGCTTGCATGCAATTTGGTATGCAGTGAACATAATTATGTATTTTTGTGCTTTGGTTTAGTTTTTTCAGATCTTTAGTTTTTAAATATATTTTAATAATTTCAATGTCTCCAGAAATTACTGATTAATTTGAATTTTTCTGAATGTAAGAAGAAGAATAAGCATTCATAACATTTGACAGGAGCTAAAACAAAGCATGCTAGTTAGTCATCAGTCAGAGATACGTTTTAGCACTATGTGGGTCAATAGTTCTGTGTTCTATTTCCATCCCCCGCCCCACCCAAACACCTATATGATTATTTATAAATGCATGGCCTTGCCAAACATCTTGCTCGGAGCCCCTTCAAGATAATGCCCTTAAATACATACTGTACCTAGGATAGGGTGGGGGGGGGGGTCTGCTTTCTGCAGGTTCTGGGATATTAGGCAACATAAATTTTGAAATATTAGAATATTGCCATGCAGGGAAACTGAGTAATTTAAAAAAACAATATATGTTTTGCATTGGTTGATGAATTTTGTAACTGAAATATATGGATGCTCTTTGGAAGATTTTGAAAATGCTATATTTAAATTTATCTGCATTTTCTACTATCTGCAGAAACATTTTGATGATCAAAGAAACAGCTATGTTACATCCATTATCATGGGATGGTTGAGTTAATAAGTATTTCTAACATATTCTGATGGAACAACAGTAAAACTTGGCATGAATGTAACAAAATCCCTCCATTTCAGTAACAATGCTGTAATTTCACTCTCACCATATTCAACGTTCAATAGATTATTTTGAAGAATAAAAAATACTAATTATTGCTGAGACTTACAAACTATATTTTTGGATAAAACATAAACTTGGAATTATATAGAGCTTCACAAAAGTCTACTTATTTAACCTTGGCTCAAAGAGTTCCGTTGTCCCATTTTTATTTGGAAACGGCATTTTAAGGGATAAATTGAGGTCCCTTTATTATCTCCAGCAGTGAAGTAGAATAAGGGTAAGCATGGTATGAAAATCATTTTTATCCATTTGTCTGAATGTGATTCCTTCACTGATCATTGCTTTGACGAGCATCAGATTTTAATTAGACATAATGTCATTACCATCATCCGATTAGTATCTTGACTTAACTGTGGTATATGCCAAAAAGATGGAGACGAGTTCCTATGAAGAACCCTATCCAATATATTAATTTATTTTGCTTTTTCATTGTACTACAATATGACTTAATTAAAAAGAGAAAAACGTGATTTCAAACTGCTGTACCATTTCAGCATTCACTATTTATACTTTTTTATAACCTCATATTGGAGAATGCAATTCCAGCAGATCAAATCAGCCACTGATCTCAAGACGCTAGTCTTAGTACCTACAACTTCTGTGAGCATATGTGACTGCAAGCATATAACTGACTGAAATCAGTGAGTTATTTAATCACATGACTGTTAACAAGTGTGTAAACATAATTCATTGGAATTTTAAATTCATAAATAGCGCAGTATATTCTGCAATGATGTTATAAATACATACTATTGCCCATAGCATTTTTGGAAAAAAGGGATTTTACAGTCAAAGTAATGCTAAGGTTAACAATATTCCTGATTCTTTAAGTACAAAAGCAATTTCAACTGGTTGGAGGAATAAATCAAAAGGATAAACTCAATTTTTCAAAAATTGGGTATGTTTCGCCATTAACTTTGCAAAAATGCTACTTACTTTCTGCATAATCTTTAAAAACTGTATTGAATGGCATGAAATTGTTGTCCCTGCACAGTAAGTGTGAATTAAACTTGCCACAGACTGTCTATCTCTCTGTATAACAACATGCTAATTATTATTTACTGACAGTCAACCTCTCTGGCATTGCAATTATTACAATATTATTCTTCCATCCATTCAAGATTAATAGTTAGGGACTTTAAGAGATTCTTAAAATCTTCATTTATTATGCTTTATCTTTTTGATGCTTTTTCCTTTAATTTTAAACTAACTTTTCCTTCTTTCTCTTAATTCAGAATCAGAATCAGGTTTATTATCACCG
This sequence comes from Hypanus sabinus, assembly GCF_030144855.1. Classification (NCBI taxonomy): domain Eukaryota; kingdom Metazoa; phylum Chordata; class Chondrichthyes; order Myliobatiformes; family Dasyatidae; genus Hypanus; species Hypanus sabinus. The sequence continues at coordinate 101,996,821 of NC_082718.1, forward strand.
GCATGTGATGTGAAATTTGTTAACTTAGCAGCAGCAGTTCAATGCAATACATAATCTAGCAGAGAGAGAGAGAGAGAGAGAGAGAGAAAAATAATAATAAATAAAATAGAACATAATAATAAATAAACAAATAAATCAATTGCATATATTGAATACATTTTTTAAAATGTGCAAAAACAGAAATACTGTAAATTTAAAAAGTGAGGTAGTGTCCAAAGCTTCAATGTCCATTTAGTAATTGGATGGCAGAGGGGAAGAAGCTGTTGCTAAATGGCTGAGTGTTTGCCTTCAGGCTTCTGTACCTCCTACCTGATGGTAACAGTGAGAAAAGGGCATTCACTGGTTGCTGGAGGTCTTTGATAATGGACGCTACCCTTCTGAGACACCGCTCCCTAAAGATCTCCTGGGTACTTTGTAGGCTAGTACCCAAGATGGAGCTGACTAGAGTTACAACCTTCTGCAGCTTCCTTCGGTCTTGTGCAGTAGCCCCTCCATACCAGACAGTGATGCAGCCTGTCAGAATGCTCTCCACGGTACAACTATAGAAGTTTTTGAGTGTATTTGTTGACATGCCAAATTTCTTCAAACTCTTTCTGTACTAAGATTGACATTAAATTTACCCCCTCCTCTGCTGCTCTTCTAATGTACATTTCCTTGATGATATAAATACTACTAATTCCATAATCATTTGGCCTGATAGGTTAAGGAGATGATAGATGATTGCCTTATTTACTCAGGTCTAAAATGCACACTTACTCTTGTTGCAACAGTCTCAGCTCATACTTTCAATAGCTTGCTATACAAAATGGTAAATACCTAAATGACAAGTTAACTAAAATCAGACACCTTTGAATGTACTTCCTTACATATGATTCTAATTATGTCAAGCTCCAAATAGGCATCTTTGCTCTTTACTCAATGCATCAGCCATTTTAAATACACAATAGAACTAAAGAAAAATGATCAGAGCACTAATGCTAACTCAACTTCTATTAAATTATTCTACTTAATGACTATTTCTTGATATGTTTGGTACAATACATCTTCTACTAACTATCTGAAGTATGCAATCAAATAGCCATGCATTTTAATTCCAATTCCCATTCTCATTCTGACATGTCAGCCCATGGCCTCCTTTTGTGTCAAGACAAGGTCACCCTTAGGATGGAGGAGCAACAGCTTATATTCCATCTTGGTTGCTTCCAATCTGATGGCACAAATATCTTTTTCTCCTTACAGTCAGAAAATTCCTCCCCCCCCTTCCTCTATTCCCCACTCTGAACTCTTTACCTCTTCTCACCTACCTATCACTTCCTCCTGGATCCCCTCCTCCTTCCCTTTCTCCTATGATCCACACTTCTCTCCTATCAGGTTCCTTTTTTTCCAGCCCTTGGCTTTCCCCCCTTACCTGGCTTCACCTATTACCTTCCAGCTACCCTTCTTCCCCTCCCCCACCCTTGTACCCTTGTCTTCCTCCTTCCTTCTTAATCTTAAAGAAGGGTCTTGGCCCAAAACGTCAACAGTTTATTCATTTCCCTAGATGCTGCCTGACCTGCTGAGTTCCTCCAGCATTTTGTGTGTGTTGCTCTGGATTTCCAGCATCTGGAGACTTTCTTGTGTTTATGATTTTATTTTGTTCGGCAGGGTGTTAACATTTGGAAAACCATTATTAGTTTTTATGAGCAACATGGCTAGTAGTACAACTTATTGTGTAGAATGTAGATATAGCCAGCATCATGGCAGCGATAGAAATTGTACATCTTTGGATAATGTTGATACCTTTGACATAAAGGACATCTCTGTTGATGAGGCTCGTGTATGTTGGAAAAGTTGCATTTGTGTTCCATAATCAAACAGCAACTGTAATTTACCCTTCTACTTCACTTAACATTTTGCATTATAAAGATTCCTCACAATAGCATTCACAATATTCAATATGGAGTCCCATGAGGGGGTATCAGAATATATGAATAAAAACTCAGTTAGCAGTTTCTTTCCATTTAGTATTCCTTTCTATTTTCTGCAAAATAGAAAATACTTTAGTTTCAGATCAATATCAATGAAGGAAGAAAAAATGCTTTTGTTTTTATGTTCAAATCTTAACTTCAAGACTTCATATGTAGGTTTTCATATTGAGCAAGTATATTTAGACTTTCATATTGACTGAAGACTTTTCATCTAATGAATCCACACCGAACTTATTGAATTAGATTATTTTCTGGTTTTCAGCAAAGACTCCTTCGGGATACTTGCTCAATGTTGTATGTTTTTCTTTTGATTTTAAAAATCTATGTAAATGATAATGGGCATTTTATTCCACAGAAAACAAATGTACATAAACCCACTTGCATAATGAAAGCTGTAGTGCTGATTAACCATAAGACTATTCATGAAGAACACCAGTGCGTTCAATTTAGAACCACCAATGCCAACTGATGATCCAAAAATAACAGAACATAGTTCAACTTGCAGGAATAACTAGATTTTCTTGCACCTGCAGTTATGTCTATTTGTGGTTTCTGTTAATTTAATTTCTACATACAGTTTCAAAATTGAGCATTAACAAGATATATATTTAACTATACATAGAACATTAATGTTTCAATAGAAATTTAGTTGATGTTAGAACCATCACAACCATTTCATGCTTCTTTTAACATGAACAGTTATTTTATTTGAATAAAGTAGTGAATACAAAGTGTGGGAGTAAAATTTAACATGATGTTTCTTTTTCTTTTCTTCAAATTAAATTTTTTTTTTTCATGTATTTTGTTCTTCAGGAGAGAAAGTGAAATGCGGATTCCTAATGGTTGGCTATGTCATCTGGCTCCTGAAATTATTCAACAACTCTCCCCATCTACAGATGAAGACAAACTCCCATTCTCCAAGCAATCGGATGTATTTGCATTTGGGTTAGTTTAGTGCAAGTTCATTAGATGGTCATTGTGGTGTCTGGTTTGAAAATAAGTGTGACGAAGCATTGCGTTAGGATATGAGAGTGGATATCGAACATTATCCAAGTTTAAATCTAGCCCAGAAGTCAGGTGCTCAGTGGAAAAGCTACAGGATTGTAATTTCCATTCAACATAATTTTCCTCCGTGGACAGGAAGAACATAAGCAGAAAATACTTAAAACACTCAGGAAGTCAAGCAGCATGACAAGGAAACATTTCAAGTTGAAGACCCTTTGTCTAATGCATCCACACTGAGTTTCTTCTATTCACTGTTTCTTCTCATCATGTTTTTAAGTGACATTTTTATCTTCTTTCACTTTTTACAGCTACTGCCTGCCCTGCTGAGTATTAAAAGCATTTTTTGATTTTATTTTAGATTTTCAACATCTGTAGACTATTTTCTGATTTTCATGGAAGACTCCTATTTTATCCTTTTGGGGTACTTGCTCAAAGTTGTATGTTTTTCTTTTACATTTTTATTTGTAAATGATAATAATCATTTTATTCCACATAAGATAAAAATAAATTAAAGAGAATTTTCATCTTATTTCTCATCACTGACTGCTCAATATTACAGCAACAAATACAAGCTTTTTCATCTGCCCATTGAATTTTCCTTACATTATATATTTGAAAATTATAAAATCAAATGGAGAGCAAACCAAACCCAAGACTGCAATATGGAACATAACTATTTTTATGACAGATTACTTTTAACAACTTGGATGGTAGGAGTAATAATTAATATTTTGGTGAGTTTGCAGTTAATATGTTAAAGTGAAACACACCTTATCTTCAACAATTGTGGATTTTGTGTAACTATCTGCACCCTACCACCTTAAAACAAATATTGCAAGTTGGAAAGAATATACTGATGAAAAATGGAGTCAGATATGATGTAGCATCTGGCAGGACTGGTAGCATACCACATGTGACTCTGGATATGACTGCCATAGATGTGTGTAAAAATTCAGGTGTTATCTTCCTGAATAGAAATGCACAAACCGATATTTTGATAGTAGTCAGTTTCTTTCAAAAGCACACGCTTCATAAAATCTGGCTGAAAGATGAAAATAGAGTTAGTACTCCTTAAAACAAGTTGTTTTGCCTTTAGCAATCTAATCAAGAGGATATACTGATAAACCTACCAATGTAATTTATTGTACCAAATATGTATGGAGTGCAGGTTCCATAATTTGACTGTTAAAATTTCTACTGCTATGCTGCAGATATTTCATTTTAGCAGGTTTCTGCAAAAGCAGTGTGTCCTACTGGTAGAATTATTTTGGTTTCAGCTAAAGATAAGAAGCCCTGCTGTTTAGCTTAGGAATGTTGTGTCAGCCATTCAGGATGGGGGGGATCTGGAGAAAGATCTAGAGAGAGCAGGGCGGAGGAAGTTTTGTGATGGGCAGTAGTCCGATTTGGGCTCTTTTGGTGGGTGCTGTGGAGTGGGACAGAAGAGAAGATGCTGCAGAATTGCAATGGAAGGTAAGTCCCTATTGCATGAAGTGCTTTCTTCAGATGAATGGCTCCAAGGAGGAAGGGCCAATACTACTGAGAGAAAGCCAGTTTGTTCGAGCTGGACTTTGAGGGAAGTTCAGACTGTGGCGGGTGCTTTGGGTTTGACGCTGCGAGTAGTGGTTATACCCAGCTTTGAAGGAGACAAGCTGCAATGATCATGTACTCAATTAGACTGGGCTAATCGTAATAGGCCCTTTTTTCCTTCTTTCTTTTCTTTCTTTTAATAACTTCTATAAAGCTAAAATTAGTAAATATACTTCCTTTATAATTCTATGTGGTGTATGATCTGTTATTTCGTGCTGGCAGTTAATTGTGTATGGGAAGAATTTGCATAGCATTTGCCCAAATTGATGTTTCTTTAAATGGAACATCACAGTGTTCTTGTTTAGTTGAGCCACAAATCATACTGACCCTGGATGTATATTGTTTATGAAAGGTGGCCTTCTCACCACTGAGTCACGTGGCTGATCGCAGAGTTAACTAACGAGCCGAGCTAGTATACGAGCCTGGTAGGGGGATTATAAATGCATTAATTCATGTTCCACAGGGGTCTGTGTTGGACCACTTCTTTTTACTTTATATGTCAATGATTTGGATGACAGAATTGATGGGTTTGTTGCAAATTTTGCAAATGATATGAAGATAGCTGGAAGGGCAGGTAGTTTTGAGGAAGTAGAGAGGCTACAGGAGGACTTAGAAAGATTAGGAGAATGGGTAAAGAAGTGTCAGATGGAATACAGTGTCAGGAAGTGTATGGTCATGCACTTTGGTAGAAGAAATGAAAGGGTAGATTATTTTCTAATTGGAGAGAAAATGCAAAAAAACTGATGCAAAGGGACTTGGGAGTCCTTGTGCAGGATTCCCTAAAAGTTAATTTGCAGGTTGTGTCGGTGGTAAGGAAGGCAAATGAAAAGTTAGCATTCATTTCAAGAGGGCCAGAATATAAAAAGCAAGGATGTAATGTTGAGCATTTCTCAAGCAGTGGTGAGGCCTCACCTGGAGCATTGTGAGCAGGTTTGGGCCCCTTACCTTAGAAAGGATGTGCTGAAACTGGAGAGGGTTCAAAGGAGGTTCACAAAAATGATTCCAGGATTGAACAGCTTGTCGTATGAAGAGTGTTTGATAGATCTGGGCCTGTATTCACTAGAATTCAGAAGAATGAGAGGTAACCTAATTGAAGCTTATCAAATGGTGAAAGACCTTGGTAGACTGGATGAGGAGAGAATGCTTCCTATGGTGAGAGAGTCTAAGACCAGAGGGGACAGCCTCAGAATAGAGGGGCGTCATTTTAGATGATGAAGAATTTCTTTAGCCAGAGAGCAGTGAATCTTTAGGATGTTTTGCCATGGGCAGCTGTGGTCTTCGTCTATATTTAAGGCCTAGGTTGATAGACTCTTGATTGGTCAGGGCATGAGGAATACGGGGAGAAGGCAAGAGACTGTGGCTAAGAGGAAAATGGATCAGCTATGATGAAATGGTGGAGCAAACTCGAAAGACAAAATAATCTAATTCTGCTCCTGTCTTAATAGTCTCATGCTTTTCTTTTATTAATGTTGTTATATGTTGAATTTCAGTTTTAATCTAGTTTTATTCACCGGAAATATATTGGCAAAGTTACAACCTCCTTGGTTAGATTTTAAGAACCAATGAAATAACCACCAGTCCTAGCACACTAAAATTTAACAGCATAGTGTGTGTAGTATTCAGATGCCATTGGAATAGAAATGATAGAATTGTAATTCATTCCTATTCATTTAGATTCTGACAAAGGAAAATAACAAAATATATTTTATTTAAATATTTTGTAGGTCTTGTATTACACAGCTAAGGAAGTTTTATCTGCTGCCACTGACTTGGTATGCAAGAGCTTTGATTTAGTCTATTAGTACTGTGGCAACCTACTGTATAGTTTCAAGCAGAAATATGACTACCATTTTCTGCAGTGTGAATATATGCAGTACAATAAAGCCATTGTTATGAAATGTCTTTGTGCAGAGTTTACTGTTTAAGCCTGTGCAATTATATATACTTTCTAAGAGAACAATATGTTGAACTAATTATTTCAAATTTTATGACAGAACCATATGGTATGAGTTGCACACACGTGAGTGGCCTTTCAAGAATCAGCCCACAGATGCGATAATATGGCAAGCTGGGCGAGGAATGAAGCCTAATCTAAGTCAAATTGGCGTAGGAAAGGAGATAGCGGTAAGTAGAGGCCAAACAACTGTTATTTATTAAACTTATTCAATAATGTTAATCTACTGTACATCATGCTGATTGCTTTCTCTTATTTAGGTAATGTTCCTTTATAATCTGACAGCAATAAATTATTACACTAAGATGTGGGGTTTTACAAGTGTGGAATATCCAGTTGCTTTCAGGTTCTTTTTGAAAAGTGCTAATTGGATCTAGAACATACTAGATCATGAACACAAGAGATTCTGCAGATGCTGGAAATCCAGAACAAAACAAAAAAAAATGAACACACACACACACACACACACACACACACACACACACACATACACACACACACACACACACACACACACACACACACACACACACACACACACACACACACACACACACACACACACACACACACACACACACACACACACACACACACCCCCCTCAAATTTTGCACTGAAAGAGAACCTAAAATGTAATGCCATTCTGGGGTTGTTCAATACACGATTGGGATTGGATCTTAATTGAGAACAGAAATACTGGAAACACTCAACAGCTCAGCCTGCATCTGTAGAGGAAGTACAATCCACAATCCATATCCACAGTCACCAGTCACCATAAATGAACCCGATATACAGATTCTGTGGTAACTAGAACAAAGCATGAGACATTGCTCTTTCTGCGTCTCACAACGTCATTCAACTCCACCTGGAGCAAAGCAGCTTGGCCACTACCCTATCTGTCATTCCAAACATTCGCCTTATCTACCATTAGTTAACTTGCATTAAACGCTTGCTGGAATAAGAAGCCATAGAAAAAGACCAATAGATTTTAGAGTAACATACACAAAATACTGGAGGACCTCAGCAAGTCAGGCAGCATCTATGGAGAGGAATAAATAGCAGACATTTCAGGTTGAGGAGTCCTTGATGAATGGTTTTGGCACAAAACGTTGATTCTTTATTCCTCTCCATAGATGCTGCTTGACCTGCTGAGTTCCTCTGGGGGGGGTGTGTGTGTGTGTGTGTTTCTGATATTCAAAACCATTCAACTGCCTTTCAAGTTAATAAAATTAAATTCACAATGGCTGTATAACATTGCATCTTTGAATGACATCAACATTAGAGATTGAAGGGAAAAAAACACTTTAATTTGCAAAATATAATCAGTATTGGTGGAATTAGAACCCAGGAGTCCAGACTGGTTTGATCCGTCACTTTAAGCCCCTTCCATAACAACTCGCACACAAATGTTGCTTATGATGAGCCCACAATATTATTTTAGTCAATATGCATTAGCTCTAATTCTGCTTTAAAATTTTGAAAGAAATGGTGGCTGTATCAAACTCTTTTTTCTCGTTACCAGGACATGAATTCATGTACAATGTCTGAAATACATCTTATGGAAATGTTTGTTTGATGATGAACTTCAATAAAAAAATAAATTTCAAATGAAAAAAAAAACAAAAGTTACTTGAAACGAGCAGCTTCTCATAATTACTCAGCTGTCTTGCTAAGTCTAATCTTGGGACCAGTACCTATGATCTTACTCAACCAATTCTTATAGGACACTGTACTTTCACCATGCAACGTTTATAAGCAATAAAGAGACACATCAGAGTAGGGATACACAGCACCAAGCTTACAAATGTTTTGTTGCAATTAATTAAATGGTTCCAATTATTGATATTAATTTTCTAACATTTCAACTAATTTTGTTTTCAATGGTGCTTAAAAGCCAGTTGATTAGTGACATTTATTCCATTGATTCTGCTCTTATATTGATGATAAATCATTTTCTACTTCATGCATATCCAGAATATAAATCCTTTGGGTTTCTCATCTCTGGCCAATTCAACTACAGTACTTCTTTATAAATTATCCTGTGTTCATTGATTTGGTGAGCATTTAATAACCCACTTATTGTGATATCCTTTCAGCCAAAGTGTATCTGTTTCCAATTGATTTTAGGACATCTTGATTTTCTGCTGGGCCTACGAGCAGGAGGAACGGCCTAGTTTCTCGAAGATCATGGAGCTGCTTGAGAAGCTGCCCAAGCGGAACCGTCGGCTCTCTCACCCTGGACATTTCTGGAAGTCAGCTGAGTACGTCTCCCTTAGCTCCAATGTGTGAAGCTCCAGATGCATATCATCGCATTTTGGATCCAGCCTTGCATTTCATGCATTATGTTCGGTTGACCATTTGCTTTCGTGTTCCGAGCAGCTGATGGACAAATCTGATCAATCATTCAAGGATGCACAAAACTGAGAATCACAAACTGAAACTCAAAGTGAGTATTGTAAACCTCAGTCTTGACCGAATAAAATGCACGGCTGTAGCAGGCAAAATTTTACACATCTTTTTTATAACCCCTCTGGAGAAAGAGTGTACAGCATGGAAAAGTTGCTTGATTTAGTTACTCAGATTTGTTTTAACTTTGAGTCTTGTGCATAGCAGGCACATAATGCACACTTGGAGGAAAGACCAGTGGCTTCAAAGATACTTGTGAATGAAAGGAATGACATGTTTGCCAAATATTTAGACTTTCATTATCCCATGATTCCACGAGGAAAGTTCCAACTGTTCAAATGGATGGAGCCTAATTAGAACGAGTGACTTTGTTCATTTTCTGTGAGAACCTGATAAGGCTACATTACCAGCACATCATTCAGTTAGGACATTGGGGGGGGGGGGGGGTCGGGAGATAAAGAAAGTGAGATCCTTTATCATTGTTGTCCGTACCTGTACCACAGTAGCTGCGGATCAGACAGTGTCTTTGAGATGTGCAATATGAAGTGTATTCTTATCAGGTTTTTGATGGTACATACGTTCCTCGTCCTTGAAATAAGGCTACAAACTGCATATAGTGCTCCTTAATTGATCAATAATAGTATATTTATTTAATCCCATTCTACAAGGGTTTGGCACTGAAGGGGGAGATGCAAATTGCTGCTGAGAGCTTGATCGTGAACCCAGGAATGAGGCAAGCTGTTGGGCTGTATGGACCTTGTCATTCTTGCCCTCTGAATGAGATTATATCCTCATCAGCAATTGTTGTATCCATTCTGACCTATTGCCTGTAATAGGATTCTGTCACATTGCCAATCAATGGAAAAGAAACTATAAATCAGTCCTTTCTTCCTCCACATTCTTTGATTACCTCACTGACTCTAGGTCCAGTGCTCTATCTCCTGCTATCTCCCTCCTATCAGTTTTACTCTGCCTTCTCCCGTTCTGAATGCTCCCACTGATTGTGCCAATTGCTGTCATGAAATAAGCAATTCTTGATGCCAGATTTTTAAGCACAATCTTTTCACAAAACTTAGTTGACGCGTCTGTATATCTTAGCTATTAATGCTTTGGTTCTATAGTTTTGTATGATAATTTATTCAGATCCTTGTGCTGTGAAGCACCAGTGTTTCTTGTTTTTGAGGTAGGACTACTTGTTTAACTTTTATCAATGCACCTTGGCATTTGGATGTATTTTTTAAGGGATCGTCTTTTTTCCTTTTTACAATTGAGGTTAAACTCTGAAAGTAATTGATGCCAGAAGCGTGAATCTTGGTGGATTGATCCGTAGTTCCATCAATAGCTGGTATTCTGCTAGTGTTATTATCTCACAGAGTAGATCTATTATTTCCCATTACAAAGTTGAACATTAATGCATATAACTTTAGAAAATTCTGTTAGTGAAATTGTATTTATTTAGCACCTTGCCATGACCTTAGGTCACCCTAATGTGCTATATAATCAGTATGCTACTTTAAAAGTAGAATTAATAGAATTACAGTTATGTTGTAGGCAAATATGGCACTTGGCATGTTCCAAAGAAAACAGTGCTAGCTGAGGGAAAGGTACAGGGATACAGAACTGCCTGGGATACAGAACTCATACTTTAACATTGTTACGTGAACTTTCAAGTCCAGATGAATTGTTATCACAGATAGCTACCAATGATGCAACGGGGCAGTTGGATTTCGAGGAGCAAAGTTTTTGAACAATTCTAGGGTTTGAGGAGTTTACAGAGAAGGGGAGGTACCACCCTATGCGGGGAGGGCCTTTTTGACAGTGCAAAGCCTTAAATATCAACAATTTAGTTTAGCAACCATAGGGTTGCTGGTGAGGATACAGGCAACAAGGCTGTGGTTGAGCTCAATTTTATTGAGAACGAGAGAGATAAGTCTGGCAAGAAAGGCTTTGAAGTAGTTAATAAAACATAGAAGAGGCTGTTTGCAATACATGAGCTGAGGAAGGAGTGGTAGCACAAGGGGATGGATGTTCGGTCAAAAAGTAAACGCAAGATCATATGGATGAATTGGCAGTGTAAATATTAGAGAGAATGGAATCTGTGGTAAAGAAACAGCCATTGCGCAGAGTTCTAAAGGCTGCTACTTGCTGTTCTGAAGACAGCCGTTGTGATCACCCCATCCACATTTCCTGATCTCGTTCACTACCCTGTGCAGCTGGTGGTCTATGGATACTCCACACCACTTGTATATTACTAATCCATCTTGCAAAACAAACTAACGTGCTGTATCCATAGAAACATGCAGATTTAATTACCCAGTTGATATTGTCTCTCACGCCCAATTTAGTGCTTCTTGGTTAACTGTCATTGAATCATCCCCGCTCAGTTTACGTGTACCTTGAGGGGCGCAAATGCCACTTGCTTTCAAAATGAATATTATAATATAATTACAAAAATCAACAGAATCTCAATACTTGACTTTATTACTGGTATTCTATGCATGCACTTTATTATTTAGGGAGATTGTGTTCCCAATGCACTGAAAGGTGGATGTAGTATATTTCTGAATGTTTTTTTAAAATCTCGTCCTTTTTGCTTAAGTTTTGTGGTGGAACGCTACAAACAAAAGATATCAGAATGTGATGAATCTCTGTGTACACACGCGAGAGGCAGTTTCAGTATAATTATAACCACTGATCATTAGAGCTCGGTAAGCAAATTAATCTGTATTAAATACCACTCAATGAATCCTATTCATTCCTTGAGTATTATTTAACATTACTGACAAACTTTTATTTCACATTGAAATAAAACCCTGACTCTAATGTTAAATAACAGATTGTTATGAACAGCAAGCACAGAATGTTCCTTTGAAAGCCAAACAATGCCCTTCAAATACTTAATGATGATTCTGATTTTCCTGTCAGTAGGGTTAAGAAGGTGGTGTGGATTAAATTTTTTTTTTCAGTGAAAAATATGTAAAGCATTAAAATTGTTCTGTGAGCTGTAATATCCTTACAAGATAAGTAGGTTGGTGTTTAGTTTTTACCCTTCGATTGGACGATGCACTGCGCTAACTGGAAATACGCTCAGGGAAGACTTTATAATGTGCGGAAATTTGAAGGCACATTATAAAAAGCAAGCTATTTGTTGATCCTTTAATATAAAAAATCTAATGATGAAATGAAGTGGGAAGCATCTGCTGAGTTGCAGACTGCCACTGCCGACCAAACTTCAGAGAGTGCAGTGCAGGTATTTCATTCCTTTCTCCTATGTATATTGTTGCTGTACATAATGAAGTGTTTATCCTGCTTTGTAGCCACTAGGCAGCATGGCTCCATACACAACATCATTGATCCATCCTCTTCAGTTTAAATCTATCAGTAAGGGCTTTGCATTTGGAGTGATCGGTAAACTTCACTTTACTTGATTTAATTATGTCGATTCTGTTTGACGTCCTGATTGGTGAATTCCTTTTATCTGTTAGAGAAATCCCCCGGTGCGGTTTCAAACATGGTCACACTTCAAGCACAGCTTTCTGGGAAAGTAGTTTTAGTAGCCAGATACAGTAGCCTCAATTGTCCTGCATTAGCGGTCCTTTACAACTCAAGCAGCTCACATACAATCAACATGATGTGGATCTTTGTTAATGCATCTGCAAAATGAATGGTGTTTGGAAGACATAGAGGCAAAGTTGTAAAATGAGCCTTTGCCCATGGCTGAAATCATTGCATTGAAGCACAGGGTAAACTTTACTTCCTTTTAATTAAAAAGAACAGCCCACAGTATGCAAAGAAGGAAAGGCAGCAATTGTGTAGTACATCTTGTTCCTTTCCAGCACTTATGAGAGGGTTACATCCAGTGAAATGACTGTTAAAATATTGTACAATGCGGGCAAGCAACTTGCACTGTGGGCTCCCATAACTGCAATGTGATAACGACTAAATAATCTTTACTTTTAGTAAATGTTGAGTACGAGATATATAAATTGTTCACTACCCTTATTCCTAATAATGCTGTGGAATTTTGTACCAAGGAAATTCATTGTAGTACTTCACCCGAAGGAGGCCACCTTTGATAATAATGCTGCCCCTCAGGAGTAGGCAGCCTAGATTGTTCCATAGGTCCCTTGATTAGGATTTGAATAAAGAACTTTCAGCCTCAAATGTCAATGTTACTAACTTAGTGACAGCTGATATAGAGTGTATGTGTTTATTTATCATTGATAGAAATATTAAAACTGGAAGTGGTGATAATGCCCATATGGTCCATTAGCACCTAAAAAGATAGGATATATGCTAGCTATTGGTCAGAACTGGACAGTGACTGAATAACCAGTAAAAAGAAACTATAAAAGCTGTGATTATTCTCACTATAGTTGACGTTGGTTACAAGCTAATAACCAACCCCTTGGTTTATCCTGTCAACATTGTTTCTCAAAGGACTAGACTTCCCTCCCATCTGATAGTTAAAATGAAACCATGACACTTGAATTTTTAACCTATCCCTTTCCTTACCATATACCATGTGTCGACTTCCAGCGCTTTCTGTTTACATTTCAAATTTACAGAAACTGGAGTTTTCTGTATTTTTTCACTCATTTAGTAAACACTGTTTTAATAAAGATACGGCAGGGAGTCAAAAAGAAGCTTAATGAAGGGCTTGGTGATAAATTGTATGAAGTACCTGTTAAGTAGCAGCACAGGGAATACATGCACATGAAGAAATATTGTAATTAAATGTGTTTATAGAAAGCAATACTCTCATAGAAAATTGTAATGAAGAATGTAGTAACAAATGGTTTAGCTGTGAAAGTAGCTGGGGTTATCCAATTTATATTCTAAATTACACAGTGCAAGTCAAACCATGGAATGTCTCAGTTTGCGTGGACAGTACGCTGGTAAGCTTAGTGGTAAGCTGCTATCTGGCTCAACAATTATTTTAGTCAGAGGGTGGTAAGTCTGTGGAACGTTTTGCCACGAGCAGTTATGGGGGCCAAGTCATTGGGTGCATTTAAGGCAGAGATAGATAGGTTCTTGGTTATCCAGGGCATCAAAGGGTATGGGGAGAAGGCAGGGAAGTGGAGATGACTGGAAGAATTGGATCAGCCCATGAGTGAATGGCAGAGCTGACCCGATGGCTGAATGCCCTACTTCTGCTCCTATATCTTATGGTCTCATTAACCCCTTTAACAACAGGAAGTGATTTGAACCACTTCTGAGCAATTAAGAAAATAATTTTGGAGGGTAATGTAGGGCAAACAGATGTAAGGATGTGCTCTATCAACCACCTGTTGGATGATTCTCATAAAATCACGTATAATTGGACCTATGGTAGACCCAGGCCAGGATCACATAAGATTGGGTGTAATACCAATTTATTTCACAGGAGGTGAAATTGAGAAGAGACTAAAACTAAAAATGCACCCAACCTCAAGAGTTTCTTGATGGCAGGATTAAGCTAAAATAGTTTCTTTCCATGAAGTGCCAAGGTTCTCACTTCAGGTGCCCCTCATTACATTACAACCCAGAGCATCACAGTCACATGAGCAAATGAATAGCACCGGGGCCCAATCTATATCGCTACTTCAGCTCTTAAGCACAAATTAATGAATTGCTATACAGGACTAAAATTCTGAGGATTTGTTCCAATTATCTAGTAAGCTGAAGTATTTGACTTGGTTCATAACTATCTTTAATTCTACTATAGAGTGGCTTAGTTTCTGCTTCATTGTTGGCATCAAAGAGCTGTTGATACACACATCAAAAGGCATAAAGATATTCCAGGACATCCATGCATCACATAACCTGACACTTGGTCCCCATGTACATCTTAAAGATCTTCAGTCTGTAATAAACTGTGAAAATATGCCCTGTTCTCGTGTACCAACTGATCCGGTTACTGAAGTCACCAGCTTGCCATTGAAAATAGATTTTGATGCATTTTTATTCAAGATCCTCAAGAGCTGCACTGCTTTATACCAGAGGCCGAATCAGAGAAAGACAGCTCCAGTGATGAGCTCCACAGAAAGCAGAACTCATGCTGTTCTATAACCTCTGAATCACACTCCTGTGGTAACGTGCATGTTCCTGGCTACTACATCTTGAATTTATCAAGAGTGTGGGTAGGCCGTCTGCTTTTATGAAGTAATAAGCAAAAGGCCTGCCCAGATGCATAAAATACCTCACTCCACTGGCATCATGCTGGTTTTAATACACAGAATAATCCACAGTCCCTTCCACGGGACTTACAAAGGTAAAGAGTCATGGAGACTTACATCATGGAAAAGGCACTTCAGTCACATTGAGTCCTCAACAACTAGCAACCATCCATTTACATCGATCCTATCTAAATCCTACTTTTGTTCTCTCCACATTTCTCCCCATATTCTGCCATTCACCTACATGCTAGGGCAACTTTCAGTAACCAACTAACCTACCAACCTACAAAATGTGGACAAAACCGAGATCATCCAGAGGAAACCCATGTAAACTCCACCATGTGATGCCCTTTATCCCATTGAGCCACTTACAGGAATGAAAGGAGGAGCGTCATTTCCAAATGATGGGAGTTTACAGACTTGCCAGCAGCAGCTAAAACTTGTGAATGTATAAAAGAAAATAATAAATAAATAGGACCAGCATCCATTGAAAAACCGTTAAAGAGATAATAAGTGGGCCTCGTCTACTGTTGGAACATCGGTGGATGAATGTTATCAGGCCAACAGTGAACAACCCTAATTTTTAATATGTAAATTCAAAAATACCTGAACTCTAAACTCTCCAGTGAAAAGAGAAACAGTTACATTCAGTAGCTCAATTTCTGATCCCATGGTTTAAAAAATAAGAAAACTACCAAATTCAGTATGAAGCCCAAATACAAACAGATAACGTTAACATTTAACATTTGCCCCTTTGACATATTAAGATCCCTTGGGTCCTTTATCACCTGAGCCTTAAAAATATACACATTCATTTGGCACCCTGAAATTTTTTTTAAGTTATTTTCTTTATTTAATTAAATCCTTCATTTTATTTACTCTCATTGTATATGTAAATGGCCAAATGGGTATTGAATGTTGCTCCAATAATCAAAACAAATAGGAGAGTTTAGTTTTGTGAAAAATCATTGAAATGAAATGCTAAAATGTACTTCTGTCTTTGCTGATAATGCCCACTGGTGAACGTTATATGTTTATCACTTCTAAAAGGTTGCATAGAGCCTAGCTTGTAGTATAGAAAGAAGTTGTTCCTCTAAATCCATAGGGTGTTGGTGTCTTCATCCTAAACAAAAGTCTTTCCCCCTCACACGAACAGCATACAGTTTATACTCCTCCCCCTCTGTACTTTTATAGTTCCTTGTATATTAAATTAGGCAAATTGTGTCCTTTTCCCTTGAAAAACATTCCACGTTATCAACACATTTTATTTTTAAATGAGATTCTCCAGAAAACCTTATAATTTAAGAAACAATGACAAGAATAAAATTGATCATTTTCTAAAGAAAGTGCTTGTTCATGCATCTCATTTTGAAGCTGAAAGAATGCAAGAAAGTTTCAGTTGTAACCTATTCATTCCTGTAGTATTATTTCTATTAAGGTTTTCTCTTTTTTACCCCTGGACTCATTTCATCAAATATCCCTGTGTTCTGTACTTAAATATTTAGTGACATTCACCTTTGTAGATGTTATTTGTGGGTCATTAATGGGGAAAAAGATCAGTATCTTTTTTGTTGCTTTTTCTTCTGCTCCCCCAACTTCCTGTTTGTACTCAGACATGATTAAAAGTATGCTGAGCAAAAATAGAATTGTTAGTTCCTGCTATTTCAGGAGTTTAACTGCCTAATGTTGCCAAGCATAATCTCAGCTAGTGATACATAATACATCTCTTTGCTTGATGTCATAGCACACATACAGTAATACAGTAAATGCTGCAGAAGAGAGTGGAACTAGAAAAATATCAACTTTAATTATTGGTTGGCTATTAACTAATTAGCAACAGCAGCATATTTCATGTGTTATGGGTTTAACACATTAATTAATAGTAAATGCCAGTGGGAATATAGGGAGTTATTTAAGTTATATCAATGTAACTTGTGTGTAAATACAGTGTGGACAGATGGGATGAAACCCTTTTCCTCTGATGGTGTCCCAGGTATAGTAAGTTTTGGTAGCTGTGGCTGTGATGTTCATCTCTTGACGTTTGACACAATTTGGGAAGATGACTGACAGTGATCTAGATGTTACCAGCCAGGCTAGGAGGACACAGAGAAAACAGAGCTATCTATGTTTTCCTATGGCCTGTGGAATTTAACTAGGGGGTGCCAGGAACTTTAGATTGGGCAAAGGGTATTCTGATAGAGGTGGTGCTGCAGGTGTTTTTGAGATTCATCCCTGGAACCAAGCTGTTCTTGTCCTTTTCCTCCATGATTCCCATCTTCACCTGAGTGACACAGTTTTGAAGCTTTGAGAAACATTCTTTCTGCCACTTGATTCTACATGCAGGTGTAATCAGGCCAAATTATGCCTGGCTGTTGGCAGTCTGACTTTAGATATAGTGGCAAATCAAAAATGTTTAAGAAATGATTACCCAATTTATTTTATCTATACTATTTTTTGTAAATTACATAGGTATTTAAATTACTGACCTCATGCTGGGTACCCGTAGTTTTTTTTTAGAGAAATTGGAAAATGACATTCTACAATTCTGAAATTGACTGTTTCACAAGATAACAAGGTGTCAGATCGAGCAGCACCCAATGAAAAGTTGTTGAGTTATTTTCTTTTCCCCAATAAAACATACTGGACAGCTTGCACCTGTGATTTTGATCTGCAGCTTTTCACTTTTCACTTTTAAAACAGCTAATTCTGAATCATTCGCACAATCCTGACACCAGGTTTTGACCTGAAAAATCAGCCATTCCTTTGCCTCTCCGCAGATGTTGCTTGACCCACTGACTTTCCCAACAGTTTGAGTTTGGCTCAAGGTTCCACTTTCAGCTGTCTCTTGTATCTCAATGCAAATAAATGTGACGTAACATAAGCTATCACTTCTTTGCACCACCATCTAAGTGGAGCACTGTACCAATATGTCTAAATAAGAACTGATTCTTTAAACCATCTTAACAGTAATTAGAAATTAATTGAAATGCATTCCTCTCCTTCAGCTTTAATTTTAATGCTGAACAGGAAGGGTAATATTGAACTTATCACATCATGACATATCCTTATTTCAATTTAATTTAAAATATTTTAATGTGCTTGCATTAAAAATAAGATTACAAAATCTGTATTATTAATTGGTGGTATGATAGGAATATGAAGCTAGTTATTAGCATAAATCTATGGGAAGATTCATTTGGGAATGTGAAGTAACAAAATAATGCTTAATTTGTGTGGATCGATTTTGAATGTAGCAATTTGCTGTTAGAAAATGGATATAAATAAATTTTATTTAAATGTACAAAAGACTGTCACATAAAAGGTCATTAGGAAAAATCTTTTATATCTAGAAAATGTAAATCAACCATAAATCAACTATATATTGTGGCATTTGAAAGACAAAGCTCCAATATAGGAAGCAGCAGATACAACACCAGAAACAAAATTCCGAATTTGCAATTGTGCAAACCGGTCTTTAGTCTCTCTATTGAGAGTTGAGCTTCTCCCAATACCATACACATGTCACTCCTCAGACACATCACTCCCAAGCACAGACCTTTGCTGCTATCAACAGTGTTTGTCCCGCTCCCAAACACAGCAACCCTCTGCCAGCACTTCCTGTCACACCCCCAACCATACCAACACGATTGGCTTTGCTCTGAAATGCAGTCTCCTTTCCCAGATTTGATGTATAGTTGACAATGCACATCAGTTGCGGTTTAGACATTGTAAGTATTGATGCATTAGGTCAATATCCTTTGGATTATTTATGTCTTTTAGGAGTAAATTGTAGGATTACCATCATATTTTCCTCTGAAATTATTTCTTGAGTTGATGCTTTTGCTGAATTTTCTTTATTTTAAGTTGAGAACTATCAGCATTTTGGACTGGGAAACATGTTTCCAAATACTGGTTGGTTGACATTTACAGTATCTTCTATATAATCCAGATGCAGAATAAAACCTATTTAAACAATGTGCCTTAAATCTGCAAGCATTCTCTCACCCTCAGAGCAAAGTAATATATTATTTACCAGTCATCCTTTGCATTCCCTGAACACAAAAATGGTAAATGAGTGATAACAGAACTGAGTTATGAGTGATTTTATGCTGCGCTAGACTGAGTCTGGTCATGGCTATTTTGTAGGGGATCTGTTACAATAAGGAGAATGTTTTTATTCTTCTGGATTGGATGTAACCAATGCTTTAGATGTAAAAGGACTGTGCAATAATTTACTGTACCAGTGCCAATCTGCTTAAAAATAAGCTATGTGAATATGAATTCTTTCTTTAATAAGTCCAAGGGAAAAAGTCCACTGGAAATCATTGCATAAATTACTGCTGCATGATGATTTACTAGAACAATTTATATAAATACATCTTGTTATTTTTGTTCTTTATTACATTGCCCAGAGGCAGTGACAACATTCTTGCCAGTAAGAATTCTATACAATGAAAAAGGAGATTGTTTTAAATAATATGTTCCCCACTGTATTATGAGAAAGAGTCAGGGAAAGGGTGGCTGTGGTATCTGGATAGCTTGATGATGTGCTTTTGTCAAAAGTGAAAAGCCAGAGGCAACATACCTGCAAACCTTGACAAAATGATAAATATTTTGATTACATTTCCTGCTCTCTCCCTATGACATGCAGTATCTTTTTATCTTGGTTGAAAATCACTGCCAGTTAACACTTGATAAATATGAAGCAGTCAGTTTTGTCTTAAAGACAACCAATTAGAAATCAAGAATGAAACGTGCTAAGCAGTCAGCAGCAGGAGTGCATGAGGCTTTATTACCTATGGTCAGTGGGAGATTGTTCTCAGTCAGCGGCAGGAGTGCATGGGGCTTTATTACCTATGGTCAGTGGGAGATTGTTCTCAGTCAGCGGCAGGAGTGCATGGGGCTTTATTACCTATGGTCAATGGGAGATTGTTCTCTCTGGAGACTCTCACAAATAAGACACATTGTACAATAACCATGAGTCTGCATGGCCAAATGTCCTGTGTCTGTTAGGAAATACTAAACTGTTCTATTAGCTCCAATTTGCTTGCAAGTCACTGTTTAAAGTCCCAAGTGTTAGTACTTAGCATGTTTTCTTTGTGAATAGTGACTTCAACAGCTTTGTCAAAAAAAAATTGCAAAAGCCTACCACGGTAAACAAAGCTTATTTTTTTCTCTCTCTTTCCTTTACAAACTCTTGAGCCTGTATATTATCAAGCAGATTTAATGGATACCATGTAATTTCAGTGTTAGTGACAATGCCTTTGGAAAAACAGGCTGGCATGATTTTTTTTGCAACTTCATCTGAAAGAACAATTGTTTCTGGTGCAAAGATACAGTCGGTCTCTTGTGTACATTTGTACAGTAACATTTATAAAGTTTTCTACACTTTAAAAGAAGTATTTATAATTTCATCTGTTCTATTGGATATCAGCTCTTTGAACTGCAAATATCAATTTGTGTTTTGTGCAAAGTTTGGTGAGGTTATGATGTTCAGATTATTTATGCCAATAAAGAATTTTAAAAGTCATTGCATCATAAGATTCTATGATAGATTGTGTCGTGTTTTTATTACATTGATGACCATTGATATACATTTAAGATAAATTAATCTAAAATCACTTTTCAATGGAATATTTCTGGGCCTTAGCAACAATTTAGCATCTACTGCCAATGCTAATGTGGTCTTCTCTGATGGTCGTTTCAGAACTTTTGCTCAATTCTGGGCCTTGATTTCTCACAAAGAATGAAGAAGGCAATTTGGATGAAGCACTTGTGTAACTAATTGGAGTTTCTCGTGACATATTATGACCACGTAATTTTTTTTCATCATCATCCTTGTTCTGTTCCTTTGTCAGTGGGGGCTGCAACACAGCATTGTTCCCTTTAAGTCTGCTATGAATAAGTATCCAACACCCAATAGCTTGGTTGAATGATGTTTGAAGTGTAATCACTCGTACTGGTCTTCTGTCATCTGCCGCCTCCGAGTTAATAATATGCAATTAAGAATGTGATCTTATTTTTTCTGTGAGTACCATTTTTGTTATGATTGGTGGAGAACTCTGTTTAAATGATCCCATCTCATTCCGCATAATCAGAATCAGGTTTAATATCACCGGCATATGTCATGAAATTTTGTTGTGCAGTAGTAGTACATTGCAATACATAATAAAAACTTTGAGTTACAGTAAGAAGTGGGTATATATATAAAAGATATATTAAATAAGTAGTGCAAAAAAAGTAGTGACGTAATGTTCATGAGTTCAATATCCATTTAGAAATCTGATGGCAGAGGTGAAGAAGTTGTTCCTGAATCATCGAGTGTGTGCCTTCAGGCTTCTGTACCTCCATCCTGATGGTAGTAACGGGGAGGCATGTCCTTGGCAATAGCGGTCCGTAATGATGGATGCCACCTTTTTCAGGCATCGCCCCCTTAAATACTGCAACTAAATCATTTCTATTAGAATGAAGTCTTAATGAAAGGTAGATAACCTGGAGCATTAAGTCAAATAAGCAAGTCTTGGGTCTGATGACCATTTCAGAATCAGACATGTGACATGAAATTTGTTAACTTAGCAGCAGCAGTTTAATGCAATACATAATCTAGCAAGAGAGAGAAAAAGAATCTTACCCTTCCTGAAGTCCACAATCAGCTCTTTTGCCTTGCTGATGTTGAGTGCCGGGTTGTTGCTGCAGCACCACTCCACTAGTTGGCATATCTCACTCCTGTACACCCTCTCGTCACCACCTGAGATTCGACCAACAATGGTGGTATCGTCAGCAAATTTGTAGCTGGCATTTGAGCTATGCCTAGCCACTCAGTCATGTGTGTACAGAGAGTAGAGCACTAAGCACTAAGTCAAGTGTGGAGCAGGAGCTTTTAGGAAAATGATGAATCTACATCCTACAACGTCTCAACCCTATTCCATTCATTGCAAATTTTGCAGCTCCAAGAAGGGAATAAGGCAAGTTCTATTTTTTTTAATTACTTGTGATTTTTAATTCAAATGAAAATCAAAACCTGGAGATGTCGGAAGTCAGGGAATAAAAACAATGTCAAAAGCACACAGCAAGTCAACAGCATCTGTGAAAAGTGAAACAGAGTTAATGTAAAAGGTCACCGACCCTTTCCCAGAATGGTGAAGAAGAGAAACAAGCTAAGATCAAGCTTGCTGGCGTGGGAGGAGTGGATCAGGCTAAATTAATATTTCTGATAGGGTGAGGCCAGGGTTGCCCTGGGATAAGGATAGAAATGAGACCATCCACGCAATGTGTTGATGGAAGAAATCAAGGACAATTAGAACATGGTCCTTTGGTCATTAAAGTTATGAAATTAGGGCAGTCAGAGAGCGAGAACCCAGAAAAGGGAAGGTAGAATTTACAAAAGGTTGGGCTGCAAATATCATCTCACCCTATCAGAGATGTTCCTTGCTCTACTGATCCCATAAGACATAGTAGCAAAATTAGGCCATTCAGCCCATCAAATCTTTTCTGTCATTCCATCACAGTTGATTTATTATCCCTCTCAACCTCATTTTCCTGCATTAAATATACCCAATCACTTGGCCTCCATAGCCAGCTGTGTCAATGAATTCCACAGATTCACCACACTCTGGCTAAAGAAATTTCTCCTCGTCTCTGTTCTAAAGGGATGTCCCTCCACTCTGAGGCTGTCTTCTGCTCCCAGACTCACCCATTATAGGAAACATCTCTCCACATCCACTCCATCTTGGCTTTTCAGTATTCAATAGATGTCAATGAAGTCCCCTCATTCTTCTAAACTCCAGTTTAGAACTCCAGTACAGGGCCAGAGCTACCAAATGCTCCTCATATGTTAACCCTTCCCTTCCTGAACTTATTCTGGTGAACCTCTCCTGCACCCTCTCCAATGCCAACATACCTTTTCTTAGACAAGGGCCCAAAACTGCTCAAATAACTCCAAGTCAATCATATCAGTGCCTTATAAAGTTTCAGCATTATATCCTTGCTTTTTAATGCTAGTCCTCCAAAATGAATGTTGATATTGCATTTGCCTTCCTTACCAATGATTCAACCTGCAGGTTAGCTTAAGGGAATCCTGCAAGAGGACTCCCAAGCCCCTTTGCTCATTTGACTTCTGAATTTTCCCCCATTTACAAAATAATCTGTGCTTTTAGTCCTTCCACCAAAATGCATGACTATACTATATTCCATCTGGAACTTACTTGCCCATTCTCCTAATCTGTCTCTCCTTATGCAGACTCCCTGTTTCCTCAGCACTACTTGCCCCTACACCTATCTTCATATTATCCACAAACCTGGCCACAAAGCTATCAAATCTGTGTGTGTAATTACCTGAATATTTTAAATGTTTTCAGAATCAGGTTTAATATCACCGGCATACGTCATGAAATTTGGTGCCTTCACAGCAGCAGTACAATGCAATACATAATAATAGAGAAAGAAAATGTGAACTACAGTAGTATATATGCTAAATAGTTAAATAAGTAGTGAAAAATAAAAATAAATGTAAGAAGTGAGGTGTGTTCATGGGTTCAATATCCATTCAGAACTCGGATGGCAGAGAAGAAGAAACTGTTCCTGAATTGTTCAGTGTGTGCCTTCAGGCTCCTGTATCTACTTCCTGATGGTAGCAATGAGAACAGAGCATGTCCTGGGTGATGGGGGTCCTTGATGATGGATGCCACCTTTTTGAGGCATTGCTCCTTGAAGATGTCATACTACAGAGCTAGTGCCCATAAAGAAGCTGACTATGTTTACAACTCTCTGCAGCTTACTTTGATCCTGTGCAGTAACCCCCCCCCCCCACCAACCCCAATACCAGACGGTGGTGCAACCAGTTAGAATGCTTTTCACAGTAAATCTGTAGAAATTTGAGAGTGTCTTTGGTGACATACCAAATCTCCTCAAACTCCTAATGAAATATAGCCACTGTCGTGACTTCATTGTAGCTGCATGTTGGGCCTGGGATAGATGCTCAGAAATACTGACATCAAGAAACTTGAAACTGCACACCCTTTCCACTTCTGCTGATGTTTTAAACATTTTGTTCAATGTTAATGATCCTTCAAAATTTCACGGTATGAGGAAGATAAACTGGGACAGGACCTGCCATTTGGTTCAAGAATTGTGTATTTCTACGGTGGGTGCAAGTGGAGGGCTCCAGTCAGTGAAGTTAGAATCTGTGAACATTTTTAAATACTGCCTCTCTGAAGTCAAATTATCTTAATGAGTAACGGCAGCAAATGGTATTTAACATATACTGTACTTGGTTCTAATATAAGTGATTGCCTACAAATGTTGCAGATGTTGGCAAAATAGTTTTATCTCAAGATAGCTGTGACATGATATGCAATGAATATTGTAGAAAAATCACACGACTATCATGGGCCTTGGGAGCACTGATGTGTGGAAGTGGTGTGGACGAAAGGACAGTACTTATTCTGCTGAAGATTTTTCATTAAGTCATTCAAAATACACCTATTTTTGATACTTTGAATGTGTGATTTGTGTTAAATGTGAGAAAGCCTTGGATTTATATAATGCTTTGCCAATCTCTGGAACTTCAAAGACATGTTCAAATGAAGTATTGTTGTCATTTAATTATTCGTCTATGGACAAATAGATCTCACTACAAGCAATGGGATAATGATCAATGCTTTTACGGATGCAAGTTGAAGAGACAAAGATTGGCCAGGACATGTATCCCTGTCCTTCCTTTAAATAATCCCACTTGACAAGGTCTCAGTTTAATCTCCTGAGCATGTGAACTTGGGAGCATCAGCCAAGATCTCTTGGGTTGAAACCACAGCCTTTTAACACAAAGGTAAGGGTCTACAATGAACCACAGCTGATACTTTTCATGGTTGGTTATTATTAAAACAGAATAAATACAATCTACTCTTTTAATCATTTCTTTAGACAATGTGCAAAATGCTAAAGTAACTAATTGAAAGGAAGCACTGAGAATATGATTAAGGCTAATTGCCATAAACATGGAATGATTCTCAGCGATCACGTCGGACAATCAGTGATTCATTACTTTAGGAGAGGAGCCCATCCAGTTGATTTTCAAGGTAATATGGAACACTGTCATCTCTCTCTAACCCTTAGCAGACCAGAGTCCTGAAGAGATCACACACAAAATGCTGGAGGATCTCAACAGGTCAGGCACCATCTATAGAAATGAATAAACAGTCGATGATTCAGGCCAAGATCCTTCTTCAAGACTGGAAAGGAAAGAGGGAGACACCAAAATAAAAAGTTTGGGGGGGGGGTGGGGGAAGGAGGATAGCTAGAAGTTGATAGGTGAAGCCAGATGGGTGGAAAAGGTAAAGGGCTGGAGAGGAAGGAATCTGGTAGGACAATAGGAGAAAGGGAAGGAGGAGGGGCACCTGCGGGAGGTGAAAAGAGATAAAAGGTCAGAGTGGGGCATAGAAGAAGAAGGGAGGTGAGGGGAGGGATTTTTTTTATAAAGAGAAATCAATATTCATGCCAGCAGGTTAGAGAATACCCAGACAGACTATAAGGTGTCACTCCTCCGCCCTAAAGGTGGCTTCATCGTGGCACTAGACGAGGCCATGGAGGACATGTTGCAACGGGAATGGGAATTGAAATTAAACGGTTTGGCCACCGGGTGGTTCTGCTTTTGACAGATGGGCCAGTGGTGTTCGACAAAGCAGTCCCCAAATTTACGACAGGCTTCAGCAATGTAGAGGAAGCCACATCAGGAGTACGGGATACAACAGATGACCCCAGCAGATTCACAGGTGAACTGTTACTTCACCTGTAAGGACCATCTGGGGCCCTGAAATGGAGTCGAGGAAGGAGGTGAATGGGCAGGTGTGGCTCTTAGGCAACTTGCAATGACAAGTCCCAGGAGGAAAATTAGTGGAAAGGGATGAATGGACAAGGAAATCATGCAGGGAGTAATCCCTGCAGAAAACGGAGAGTGGGGGAGCTAAAGTTGTGTTTGATGGTTTGGAGATGGCGAAAGTTGTGGAGAATGATTTGTTGAATAGCCATGGGGTGGTAGGTAAGGACAAGAGGAACTCTGTTGCTGTAAGGCAATGGGAAGATGCAGATGACCAGGAAATGTAGGAGATGCAACTGAGAGCAGCATCAATGATGGAGAAAGGGAGACCCTGTTTTTGAAGAAGGAGCTAATGTCCTGGAAAGGAAAGTCTCATCCTTGGAACAGATGCAGCAGAGGCGAAGGGAACTGAGAAAAGGGAATAGCATTTTTACAGGAGACACGGTTATATACCCATATAACAATCACAGCACGGAAACAGGCCATCTTGGCTCTCCTAGTCCGTGCCGAACTCTTAATCTCACCTAGTCCCACCTACCCGCACTCAGCTCATAACTCTCCACTCCTTTCCTGTCCATATACTTATCCAATTTTACCTTAAATGACACAACTGAACTGGCCTCTACTACTTCTACAGGAAGCTCATTCCACACAGCTATCACTCTCTGAGTACAGAAATGCCCCCTCGTGTTTCCCTTAAACTTCTGCCCCCTAACTCTCAAATCATGTCCTCTCGTTTGAATCTCCCCTACTCTCAATGGAAACAGCCTATTCACGTCAACTCTATCTATCCCTCTCAAAATTTTAAATACCTCGATCAAATCCCCCCTCAACCTTCTACACTCCAATGAATAGAGACCTAACTTGTTCAACCTTTCTCTGTAACTTAAGTGCTGAAACCCAGGTAACATCCTAGTAAATCGTCTCTGCACTCTCTCTAATTTATTGATATCTTTCCTATAATTCGGTGACCAGAACTGCACACAATATTCTAAATTTGGCCTTACCAATTCCTTGTACAATTTTAACATTACATTCCAACTTCTGTACTCAATGCTTTGATTTATAAAGGCCAGCGTTCCAAAAGCCTTCTTCACCACCCTATCTACATGAGACTCCACCTTCAGGGAACTATGCACTGTTATTCCTAGATCTCTCTGTTCCTCTGCATTCCTCAATGCCCTACCATTTACCCTGTATGTTCTATTTGGATTATTCCTGCCAATATGTAGAACCTCACACTTCTCAGCATTAAACTCCATCTGCCAACGTTCAGCCCATTCTTCTAACCGGCATAAATCTCCCTGCAAGCTTTGAAAACCCACCTCATTATCCACAACACCGCCTACCTTAGTATCATCGGCATACTTACTAATCCAATTTACCACCCCATCATCCAGATCATTTATGTATATTACAAACAACATTGGGCCCAAAACAGATCCCTGAGGCACCCCGCTAGTCACCGGCCTCCATCCCGATAAACAATTATACACCACTAGTCTCTGGCATCTCCCATCTAGCCACTGTTGAATCCATTTTATTACTCCAGCATTAATACCTAACGACTGAACCTTCTTAACTAACCTTCCATGTGGAACTTTGTCAAAGGCCTTGCTGAAGTCCATATAGACTACATCCACTGCCTTACCCTCATCAACATTCCTTGTAACTTCTTCAAAAAATTCAATAAGGTTTGTCAAACATGACCTTCCACACACAAATCCATGCTGGCTACTCCTAATCCGATCCTGTCTATCCAGATAATTATTAATACTATCTCTAAGAATACTTTCCATTAATTTACCCACCACTGATGTCAAACTGGCAGGTCTATAATTGCTAGGCTTACTTCTAGAACCCTTTTTAAACAATGGAACCACATGAGCAATACGCCAATCCTCCGGCACAATCCCCATTTCTAATGACATCTGAAAGATCTCCGTCAGAGCTCCTGCTATCTCTACACAAACTTCCCTCAAGGTCCTGGGGAATATCCTGTCAGGACCCGGAGATTTATCCGCTTTTAAATTTCTTAAAAGCGCCAGTACTTCCACCTCTTTAATTGTCATAGGTTCCATAACCCTTACACAATTCAATATCCTTCTCCTTAGTGAATACCAAAGAGAAGAAATCGTTCAAAATCCCTCCCATCTCCCTCGGCTCCACACATAGCCGACCATCCTGATTCTCTAAGGGACCAATTTTATCCCTCACTATCCTCTTGCTTTTAATATAACTGTAGAAACCTTTCAGATTTACTTTCACCTTATTTGCCAAACCAACCTCATATCTTCTTTTAGCTTTTCTAATCTCTTTCTTAAGATTCCTTTTACATTCTTTATATTCCTCGAGCAATTCCTTTACTCCATGCTGCCTATATCTATTGTAGACATCCCTCTTTTTCCGAACCAAGTTTCTAATATCCCTTGAAAACCATGGTGCTTTCAAACCTTTAACCTTTCCTTTCAACCTAACAGGAACATAAAGATTCTGTACCCTCATAATTTCACCCTTAAATGACCTCCATTTCTCTATTACATCCTTCCCATAAAACAACTTGACCCAATCCTCTCTCTCTAAATCCCTTCGCATCTCCTCAAAGTTAGCCTTTCTCCAATCAAAAATCTCAACTCTAGGTCCTGTCCTGTCCTTCTCCATAATTATATTGAAGCTAATGCTATTGTGATCACTGGACCCGAAGTGCTCCCCAACACATACATCTGTCAGCTGACCTATCACATTCCCTAACAGGAGATCCAACACTGCCCCATCTCTAGTCGGTACTTCTATGTATTGTTGCAAAAAACTATCACAAACTCTAAACCATCCAGCCCTTTTACAGAATGAGCTTCCCAGTCTACGTGTGGAAAATTAAAATCTCCCACAATCACCACCTTGTGTTTACTACAAATATCTGCTATCTCCTTACACATTTGCTCTTCCAACTCACGCTCCCCATTAGGTGGCCTATAATACACTCCTATCAGTGTTACTACACCTTTCCCATTCCTCAATTCCACCCAAATAGCCTCCCTAGAGGAGCTCTCTAATCTATCCTTCCAAAGCACTGCCATAAGATTTTCTCGGACAAGCAATGCAACACCTCCTCCTCTGGCCCCTCCTACTCTATCACACCTGAAGCAACTAAATCCAGGAATATTTAGTTGCCAATCACACCCTTCCTGCAACCATGTTTCACTAATAGCTACAACATCATAATTCCAGGTATCAATCCATGCTTTAAGCTCATCCACCTTTCTTACAATGCTCCTAGCATTAAAATAGATACATTTAAGATACTCTCCACCCCCTCCTCTCTTTTCATCTCTAACAAGGGTTGGAAGAGGTATAGTCAAGATATGACTATAAAACCTTAAGATATCAGAGCAAAATTAGGCCATTTGGCCCATCGAGTCTGCTCTGCCATTTCATCATGGCCAATCAGCCCCAGTCTTCTGCCTTCTCCCTATATCGTTTTGTACCCTGACCAATCAAGAATCGATCAATCTCTGCCTTAAATATACATAAAGTCTTAGCCTCCACACTGCCTGTGGCAAATAATTCCACAGATCCACCATTCTCTGGCTAAAGAAATTCCTCCTCATCCCTGTTCTAAAAGGCTACCCCTCTAATCTGAGGCTGTGTTTTCTGGTCTTAGACTCTCTCAACATAGGAAACATCCTCTCCATATCCACACTATCAAGGCCTTTCACCCTTCGACAGGTTTCAATTAGGTCACCCCTCATTCTTCTGAATTCTAGTGAAGAATTCACTAGATCCTGATTCACTGATCACTGATTCTTCTGAATTCACTGATCCTGGAATCAGTTTCGTGAACCTCCTTAGTACCCTCTCCAGTTTCTACAGTAAGGGGCCCAAAAATGCTCACAATACTCCAAGTGAGGCTTCATTAGTGCTTTGTAAAGTCTCAACATTATATCATTGATTTTATATTCTAGCCCTTTTGAAATGAATGCTAACATTGCACTTGCCTTCCTCACCACAGGCTCAAACTTTAGGGATAACTGCACAAAGACTCCCAAATCCCTTTGTGTCTCAGTTTTTTTTTTGTTTTTTCTCTCCATTCAGAAAATAGTCAACCCTTTCATTTCTTCTACCAAAGTGCATGACCATACACTCCTTGACTCTGTATTCCATCTGCCATTTCTTTGCCCATTCTTCTAATCTGTTTAAGTCCTTTTGTGGCATCTCGACTTCTTCAAAACTACCTGCTCCTACAGCTATCTTCATATTGCTTGCAAATTTTGCAACAAAGCCATCAATTGCATCATCCAAATCATTGACATATAACATAGAAAGAATTAGTTCCAACATAGACTCCTCTGGAACACTGATATTCAACTAGTCACCGGTATTCAACCAGAAAATGCTCCCTTTATTCCTCCTCTTCACCTCCTGCCAGTCAGTCACTGCTTTATCCATGCTAGAATCTTTCCTGTAATACCATGGACTCATAGCTTGTTAAGCAGCCTGATGTGGCACTTGTCAAAGTAGACATCATCAACCGATTCTCCTTTGTCTATTCTACTTGTTATTTCTTCAAAGAATTTCAACAGATTTGTTG
Source organism: Hypanus sabinus (assembly GCF_030144855.1). Lineage (NCBI taxonomy): Eukaryota > Metazoa > Chordata > Chondrichthyes > Myliobatiformes > Dasyatidae > Hypanus > Hypanus sabinus. The sequence continues at coordinate 102,027,300 of NC_082718.1, forward strand.
AGCAAGATTTTCCCTTGAGGAAACCATGCTGACTACAGCCTATTATATAATGTGCCTCCAAGTAGACTGAGACCCCATCTTTAAAATTGACTCCAACGTCTTCCTAACCACTAAGGTCAGACTAACTGGCCTATAGTTTCCTTTCTTCTGCCTCTCTCTCTTCTTGAAGAGTGGAGTGACATTTGCAATTTTCCAGTCTTCCAGAATCTAATGATTCTCGAAAGATCATTACTAATGCCTCCATAATCTCTTCAGCCACCTGTTTCTGAACCCTGGGGTATACACCATCTGGTTCAGGTGACTTACCTACTTTTTGACCTTTCAGTTTCCCTTTCAGGATATATATTGTATACATTTCTTTGACATTAAATTTGACCTTTGAACCTTTGAACCAAGAACCTTCTCTCTAGCTATGGTAACTTCATGACCCCTAACACCTGGAACTTTTACCATACTGCTAGTGTCAAGAAGCCAATAGCTTTAAGGCCTTCCTGATAGTTTTTTTCTGGAAAATGTAGGAGATGCTGGTGAGGGTCCCAAACAGTCCTTCCAGATGAGACAAAATTTCACCTGCGAACCTGTTGAAGTTACCTACTGTATCAAGTGCTTCTGATACAACCTCTTCATTAGTGAGACCCAATGTAAACTGGGGGACGACTTTGTCGAGCACCTCTGCTCCACCTACCAGAAGCAGAATTTCCCATTGGGAAACCATGTTAATTTTGTTTCTCATTCCCATTCTGACATGTCACTCCATGGCCTCCTCTTTTGCCACCATGAGCCCACTCTCAGGGTGGAGGAGCAGCACCTCATATTCAGTCTAGGTCACCTCCAACCGAATGGCATGAACATTGATTTCTCCTTCTAGTTTAAAAAAAATCCCTCTCCCTTCTTTCTTCTTTTATTCCCCACCTCTGGCCTCTCACTGCATCTCCTCACCTGTCTATCACCTCCTCCTGGTAACCCTCTTTCTTCCCTTTCTCCTAATGTCCACTCTCCTTTCCTATCAGATTCATTCCTCTCCAGCCCTTTATCTTTCCCATGCACCCAGCTTCAACTATCACTTTTTAGCTAGTCCTCCTTCCCAACCCCACCTTTTTATACTGTCATCTTCCCTTTTCCTTTCCAGTCCTGAAGAAGGATCTCAGTCCAAGTTAGACAATAGACAATAGGTGCCGAAGTAGACCATTCAGCCCTTCGAGCCTGCACCGCTATTTTGAGATCATGGCTGATCATCTACCATCAATACCCGGTTCCTGCCTTGTCCCCATATCCCTTGATTCCCATATCCATAAGATACCTACCTAGCTCCTTCTTGAAAGCATCCAGAGAATTGGCCTCCACTGCCTTCCAAGGCTGTGCATTCCAGATCCCCATAACTCTCTGGGAGAAGAAGTTTTTCCTTAACCCTTTCCTAAATGACCTACCCCTTATTCTCAAACCATGCCCTCTGGTACTGGACTCTCCCAGCATCTGGAACATATTTCCTGCCTCTATCTTGTCCAATCCCTTAATAATCTTATATGTTGCAATCAGATCCCCTCTCAATCTCCTTAATTCCAGCATGTACAAGCCCGGTCTCTCTAACCTCTCTGCGTAAGACAGTCCTGACATCCCAGGAATTAACCTCGTGAATCTACGCTGCACTTCCTCTACAGCCAGGATGTCCTTCCTTAACCCTGGAGACCAAAATTGTACACAATACTCCAGGTGTGGTCTCACCAGGGCCCTGTACAAATGCAAGAGGATTTCCTTGTTCTTGTACTCAATTCCCTTTGTAATAAAGGCCAACATTCCATTAGCCTTCTTCACTGCCTGCTGCACTTGCTCATTCACCATCAGTGACTGAGATGTCAACTCTTTATTCATTTCCAGAGATGCTGTATGATCTGCTGAGTCCCTCCAGCATTTTGTGTGTGTTGCTTTGGATTTCCAGCATCTGCAGAATATCTGGTGTAATGGCTGATTATTAGGTATTCATGGGAGAAACACTGTAAAATGTTGTAATATGTTATACATATATTAGTGCATAACGGAAGTGTGATTACATGGTTAGAATAAGATCAGAAACATAAAGAGCATTGGGCATTAATATGCTATCTGTAAAATATCAAAGTAAATTGCTTGACATAATCAATCCTTCTTGCTAAATGTCGTCCACAAAATGATTGATGTCATTTCACCTTTACGTATAATTTAGTTCTTTTTTTTAACTGGAATGAATTTTTCTCAAACGAGCCATGTTTTTATGTGACTATCGGTGAACTCCTGCTATTCCACCATGCTGGTGCATAAAGTTATCTCAATAGATGCATCCAGTACATTCATAAGAAAACACAAACTCATTTCTTATTCCATTAGTAAAAAATGAGAACTGCTCCTTCTCTTCGGTGAAGCTGCTAAACACCTTGATCCAGAAAATATAAATGCTTTTAAAATATAATCCCAAACAGCCATGCTATTTATATAGGTACTGTATTTTGGGATGAGAAAGACAACTTATCAGAATATGTAACAAATCATCCAAGTTTATACAACCTACTTCTTGATTTATTGAGTTTTTTGAGGAGCTTGGGAAGTTTTCCTCTAATAAAAATATAAACTTTGGTTATCACCTTGAGTTGAATGATTAAAAATTCAAACAGGTTCCTCTTATGGGCCTGGGGCCATTCACCTACTCATTCTGTGACATGCCCCAACACGGTGTTCAAGTGGAAGAAAGCAAACGCCAATATTCTTCAGGGTGTTTCATCATCCACTGAAAGACCTTTGAGTTCAATATATATTATTTTTAATGCAGTAGCAGCTTTCTGAATTATTAAGTATTGAACCTGTGGCAAATTCTTAAAATTAATAGTTAAATTAATTTCTAAAATTATGTGTTTATGAATTATCCAAATTTATCAATACTAATAAAATGTCATACTAATAAAATAAATATAAATAAGATCAAGGCAGAAAATGTTGCAGGCAACAAAATAGCAATTAATATTGAACGCTCGTGGAAAATGTAGAGTGTCAAGTTTCCAACACTAAGGTCAGTTGAAGGCACAGTAAAGGGCGCAATGGTAGGTAGCAGTTAGCGCAATGCTATTACACCTCAGGATGTTGAAGTTTGAAATTCAGTTCCAATGTCATATGTAAGGAGTCTGTACTATCACTTTGGCTGAACTATTAAAAATTCAAACAGAGGCCTTGTATGGGTCTGGTTCCATTTACCAACTTGTTCTGTGACATGTCTCATCCTGGTGTTCAAGTGGAAGAAAATACACACCAACCATTCTTTAAATATTAGAGAATGGTCATCTCTAAATTTGCCGTGGAATGCATGGGTTTTCTCTGGGTGCTCTGTTTTCATTTCCTCCCACAGTCCAAAGACATATCGGTTAGCAGGTTCGAACATAAGGAAATCTGCAGATGCTGGAAATTCAAACAACAACACACACAAAATACTGGTGGAACACAGCAGGCCAGGCAGCATCTATAGGGAGAAGCGCTGTTGACGTTTCGGGCCGAGACCCTTTGTCAGGACTAACCAAAAGGAAAGATAGTAAGAGATTTGAAAGTAGTGGGGGGAGGGGGAAATGCGAAATGATAGGAGAAGACCGGAGGGGGTGGAATGAAGCTGAGAGCTGGAAAGGTGATTGGCGAAAGTGATACAGAGCTGGAGAAGGGAAAGGATCATGGGACGGGAGGCCTCAGGAGAAAGAAAGAGGGGGGGGGAGCACCAGAGGGAGATGGAGAACAGGCAAACAACTAAATATGTCGGGGATGGGGTAAGAAGGGGAGGAGGGGCATTAACGGAAGTTAGAGAAGTCAATGTTCATGCTATCAGATTGGAGGCTACCCAGCCAGTATATAAGGTGTTGTTCCTCGGTTAGCAGGTTAATTGGTCATTGTAAATTGTCTTGTGATTAGGCAGGGGTTAAATCAGGGGTTGCTGGATGGGGCACCTCAAAGAACTGGAAGGGCCTCTTCTGCACTGTATCTCAATCAATCGATCAATAAATAAATATACACACTTAATTTTAAAATCAAAATAGGAAATCTTTAAAACCTCTGAAAAGATCCAACATAGTCTCATGCTATAGAAAGAAATATCTTGTCAGTAGACTATTCGCATTGTGCCAAGGCGTGGGTGTTAAGTAGCTTTCTAAATCTCTCAGGTATCTCTCCACATTGTCTATTTACAGAACATATTCTACAGCTCAATTGGCAGACATATAGGCCCCAATACTTCCAGGGAGCTGATAGGAAGTTGGCTGTGAGGTGGAGTGTGGAAGTGCAGGTAGAGTGACACCCAATCCAATTTTATTGCAGAACATCCATCTCTGACTGGAAACCAGCTGGGCTGAGTGGTCAGCTGGCCGCTGACGTGAAAGCCTATGTCAGAAAGTCTAGCTGGGGAATAGAGTGGATGGAGAATCAGCTTCTGCGGAGATATCCATGTGGTGTGGGATTGATCAAGACAATGTTGGAGGACAGAAAAGAAATTAAAGACGTTGTAGAGTGATGGAAAGAGGTAGGTAAGACAAATTACCTGCATACCTTAGAACAATTCCCTTTGACCTCAACCACATGGTTACACTTGTAGCTGCTACAATAACAACCATTTATTTAGCACCTTTAGCAACTCATCAATCTGCTAGTATGAGATGTTCCCTCTACATCTCAATGTTTTTGAAACTGAACCTAAACACAGCAGGGGACTCCAGTGTTATACATATCACAAGGATACAAAGTGTAATGTGTCATCAAATCCTAGCCTGATGAAAGCTAGAATTTGTGAGTTAGAAAATTTTTGAAGAATATCAGTCCTTTGTAGTCTTTGTATTGGTCTTGGTCAGCCTACAGAGACTAACTGGTTCTAAGGTTTAACAGCAAGGTTTACTTTCCAGACTTAAATAACTCCCTTTACTACTTGGACATTCAATCACAAACATAGTTTTTATTTTATCTCATGCAACTGAAATCTATTTGTCCCTGATCAAAACAGAATAAGCACCATTTCTGGATTGACTCAAACCACACCAAACAATTCATCTGGGCATTATCAAGGACAACTTTCACATCTCTGGCACACAGGAAGCCATTATTCCCCATTTACTCTGGACTGACTATCACTGGGTATTCCATTGACAAGATCTTGCAAAGCAAATAATGGATTAGGACGCCTATCAATTTAAATACATTGCTTACCTCTCATCCTTATGCCCCTCCATCATGTCCTACTACTTCTCAGAACTTCCCAAACCTAAACACCTGGTCCCAAATGACCCTACTCCCAATATCTCCCTAACTACCAGTAACCCAAACTCCAGCACTCTGGTCACCTTGAAGGTGCACGTTGGAGACCTCAGTTTCCTGTCCCTATCCTTGCCACTCCCACCATTCCAGACACTGTGGCTGGAGAATTTCTGGGCACACAAATACAAGAGATTCTGTAGATGCTGGAAATTCACACAAAATATTGGAGGATCTCAGCAAGTCAAGCAGCATCTATGGAGAGGAATAAACGGTCAACATTTTGAGCTGAGACCCTTCATCAGGACTTCATCAAAACTTCTAGACTTCTTTCTTCAAAGAATTACCAATAGCTGGGTTAAAACTTTGAAGTATAATGAGCTGGTTTAACTTTTACTTAGAAGAGCTTTTGCCAAAAACTTCTTATTTAAGACCTTTAAGGTGAAGATTACATGTCTCCAGAGATTCCTAGCACAGTGGCATACTCATATATTTGCAACCTGAAAGAGTTCTACTTAGGAAGGACTGGAGCTGGTACTTTGGGACAGTAACAAAAGCATGGGGAGGTCTCCTGGAAAAGTAACACATGGCTTAACAAAGCTGAGCGGGTAAGCCAGATTCCTTGTATTCATAAAAAGGAACATTGCAAAACGGAGTTGTTCTAATAAGAAAGACAATTTAGCTTTGGAAGAGAGGTAGTGTAAAAATTCATGAGATATCTAGATAAATGTTCAGAATGGTTCTAGTGTTGTACCAATTGGATCATTAAGTCTATAAGACATAGGAACAGAATAAGGCCCATTGGATCTACTCCTCTCTGGCTGATTTATTGTCCCACTCAACCCCATTCTCCTGCCTTCTCCCCGTAACCTTACAGATGAAGAACATCTCAACCTCCACTTTAAGTATACCCAGTGATTTAACCTCCACAGCCATCTGTAACAATGAATTCCACTGACTCACTGTCCACTGTCTAAACAAGTTCCTCCTCATCTCTGTTCTAAAGGGACATCCTTCTATTCTGAGGATGTGCCCTCTGGTCCGAGACTTCGCCACTATTGGAAAAAGGAGGAGACCCTGAGCTCCAACTAGTTCTCTTATCATTTAGCAAAATATCTTCTCATATTTTCCACAAAGAGCCATGGACCCCCCCCCATAACATTTCCTGTGCATTCATAGGTCTAAGAGCATTGGGTGACGAAGTGCTGCCTGTTTTAGTGCACGATTAGCTCGCAAATATGGGGTGTGCCTTCTTTTTCTGCCTGCAATAAAGAAAATGGCAAAGAGCAGCCCATGGAGACGAGATGGGCTTGCACCCAGACTTCACATGAAAGTCTCCAGAACCCAATAATAATCATAAATTACTTATTTGGGTGTGTTTTGCAGCAAGTTGGCTGGGAAGGTCTGAATGGAAATTAGTCAGGGGAGTGCGTAGTGTGGGCAACTGCCTTGACAAAGGATGAGTTGGGGGAAGTTGTAGTTTGGAAGTAGCTGGTGGGACAAAGCTTGATGATGGTTAGAGGAAGTTCTAGTTTTCAGAGTGCTGGGGGATCATCTGGAGGAAAGCCTATTTGCATCAGGCTTGGGGGAAATTGGGTCAGCATCTGCTGTAAGCGAGGGCTCACAGTTTCCTTCCATCACTAGTCTCCTGAGGACCAGGCAACTCAATACCCTGGCATTCATTGACATATGTAAGCAACTTACCCACAGGTTACTCCTTGCCCACCCCACACAGTGACTCAGGCTATAGGTGAACACAGATTTGAGACCTTTTTCAGAAGTTCGTGAAATAGATTATTCTTCAAAACCACACATTCATTTTGCAGCCTTGTACTATAACTCACTTTCTTTAGATGTTACATTGTGACATTCCAAAAAAGGTCCAATAAAGGTTTCTAAGCAATGTGGGAAACAAAGCCACGGGGCTTAAAGGGGGGGGGATGGGAACTGGGGCCCCATTATGCTTGTAGAAAGCGTGGGAAATGAAGCACCCATAATTGGAGAGGGAGTGTGGGAATCAGAACTCCAGTATGTGAATGGGACTGAAACCTCAGAAAGTGGATAGGGAGCATGGGAACTGGGATGGGGAATATGGCAAACATCAGCTGGTGAGTGAGCTGCATGCTGTACCGTCAGGAGTTCTGTGGGATAGCCAGTTATTGTAGTTTTACTCTGCCAAAATATACTTTGAAGTAGCACATTAATTGGTCTAGGTACTCAACTGCATATCGATGTTTTCAACATGACGCAGTTGCACAGTGATTTTTGTTCTGGGGTGGAAAACTCTGTAGATTGCTTCCAACCCTTCTGGAATCCTAAGCTCATGATCTCTCAACGCACCAAAGTCACTTTGGTCTACAGCCCCCACCCAGCACTCCTTTCCTGTGCCAAATCTCATGGCTGTGAACCTGATCTCCTCTCTTTCCCACCCTCCCCCCTTGATCTGCAATGTTCAATTCCTGCACCCAAAAACATTTGCCTGCTGCCCTGGGAGACGCAAAAAAGTATTGAATCTCCAGGTGATCTTGGGGTTGTGGATGGGAGTTTGGGAATAGTGAAAAGAGATTCATTTTTGTTGTCTGCAATCTATTATGACTTAGATATTATAGTAATTAGATAACTGTGAAGACTACTGTTTCCAGATAATAACAGAGCAAATTATTATGTTATGGTGCACATAGCAATGGAAGGACTGAACACTTTGATCAGAATCAAAGTCAACCCACATGATCTCTACCAGGATTATTTCTGCTGTCTGATTTGATCTTGATAAATCCATTTTGATAAATGTTTTTTATTGCTATATTCATCAGGATCATCTTCCCATCAAGTAGACTTATCCAATAACTGATCTAAGTATAAAAATTTTAAAAAGTAGACCATGCGATCAGGCTAGAACTGGCTTCACCAAAATGAACCAGTCCTGGTCTGCAGGGGCCCCGAGCTGCTGCCATCTGCTGGCGTTGTCAGGAATAACACTGCACAACGGGGCTTCTAATTGTTGTTCTGCATTGGGCCCTAAAACCAAACACTGGACAAAAATTTACTGATCTGTGCAATGTTTTATTTCCATGTACAGATCCTGTAGGTTGCCAAATTGTCCTTAGATCTCTGTGAGGATAGAAGGATTCTGCACACAAGCACCCCAACCTCTCCTTCTCAGCATCCAACTCCCATGCCGGTTCCTCACTGAAGCCTCTCTCTTAAACAGTTCCTAGTGACCTCATCAGTGAAATTTGAGTCTCTCATAGCAAATTGTTTTCAGATTATTACCCTATAACCGATAGCCCAAGGAAACATACTCGAGCCATTCTATGTACAGCAAGATGGAAAAGGGCAGTCCTACTCTACATGATAGCATGGCACCATCACCTCTTCACCTCAGCCCCTCACCAAAATGTCACTGGTTTAACTCGCCTTCCCTGGGACAAACTAATTCAAGGCCAGAGTGCAACCTCCCTTGGGGTAACCTCAGTTTCCATACCAAGGACTTCAGTTTCTTCTCAGCAATCCTACCAGCTTCATAGCAGCCAGTGCCAATTCACAAGAGGCTTTGTGCTGCGATGTTACATCCATTAGAAGCTGGATGAACCTGTGCCTGAAATTTTATGTAAACTGTCTGCAGCTGGCGGAAAGGATGTATTCATCCCACCATTCAATGCACCATCTGTCTCTTATTCTTTCATAGAATAGACGCCACTCAGTATGATGAGCCAGATGTGCCATAGACATTATGCCAAAGAGAAGCAACATTTATGAATGCAAGCTCAGCCTGTGAAATGTCAACACAGTTAGCAGCTAGTGGCACAGTTGGTAGTCACCTCATTTAACATAATTTACCTGAGGCAAACAGGTAGAGAGCTCCACACACAATTTAATATGAAAGATTGCAATCTTCCTGCTATAATTTAAAATAAAGCAGAAGCTGTTGGGAATACTCAGCAGGTCAGGCTGCATCTGTGAAGAGCGAGAAACCAGATCAATGCTTCATACTGATGACTTTCCATCAAATCATGAGAGCTGTTATTATATTGACAGCAAACGCCCAATACAACCAAAGCATTAGGAGATCACCTATTCATTCTACAAGATTGCTGGATGAAAGAAATTTCTTTCCACGGTTCCATCAGCAGGTCAAACGGTCCAAAGAAGATCTGATTCTTTTTCCAGAATCTTTTCAAAGCCCTAACCTGTTGAAGCACAAGAGAGTTGAATCTGGAGCAACACACAATGGGCTGGAGGGATTCAGCAGTTCAGGCAGCTTCTGTGGGAGGAACGGAATTGTGGGTATTTCAAGTTGAAGCCCTGCATCAGGACTCCAGGCGTTTGACCCAAGATGTTATCAAATCTTGTCCTCCCACAAAATTTTTATATACAGTAAATGGTCAAACATTCTCTAATTATAGTAAGTTGAATTGTTTCTAAACCAATCACTCAGCAGAGTTTGGCAAAGTTGAGATTTCAGTGGGTAAAATTTTTTGTTTCTGTGCTGAGTGAAGTAAAATTAATGTTCAGACTAGATCTCGAAATTCTTTAGAAGTTTATTACAGTGTACAAGCTCGAATTGCTTGTGTTTATGTTATTTGGAGAGTTCATATTGCTGAATTATAGAGTCCTGCTGCATGGAAGCATGCCCTTGGGCCTGCTATCTCTGCAACGACCGTGAAGCACACTTCTATACTGATCCCGTTTTCTCTCTTATGTCCCTATCAGTCCAAATGCCACCACTTACCCCCAGCACCACTATTTTCAACAGCCCACCTACATAGTAGCAAATTAAGTACCAGCTTTGATGGAACACCTTTGATGAAAACAAAGGACCTGGGAGGAAATCTACAGAATGAAATCTCCTCAGACAGTTCCAAGGTCAGGATGAAACTCAGGCCTTCCTGCTCTTCAGCATCAATGGCTGCACTACCATACCACCTATTGAGCTCTTTATTAACTCCACACCCATAAAGATTTTACCTCACAGACCATTTAAGTCATTTAATGCATGACCACCATAACTGTAATAAAAGTTGCTAACAACTTTCAGAGAGGACCTTTCATTTGCTATCCAGGTGTAAAATAGACAGGCTTCCAGTTGCAAAAACTGCCAGATATTCATTTCTGCTAATTTTCCTCCCATGGAAAAATGATCCATAAATCTGGCTTTCCCATCAATCCCAGCATTTGTAGGAGGAATATCAGCTGATTCACCAAAGCAAAGACTGTCTTCATGTAATGAATACAGTAATTTCAATAATATTTCTGTGGTCATTGTCAAATTTAATAAATTACAGCCACAAGCTATTTGGTATTAGTAACTGTTTAAGTATAAAACATGTTTACCTGTGCTTACTAAAGCCTTTGTCACCAACATCCAGGTTACAGCCTGTTGTATCTATTGATGAAGTGTCTTGACCACCTCGTGGAGAAAACCCAATCAGATCCACTCTCTCCTCTCCCCTCAGGAATATAAGCATACTCTGGGCTGACCATTGCCTGACAACATTTTTTAAATGTATCCATCTCCCTGGATCTGGGAAGGCCATGACTATTGTCCAACCTAGTCATCATCGAGAAGATGGTAGCAAGCTGGAATAACACTGACAAAATTCTGGAGAAACTCAGCAGCATCTCTGGAAAAGAATAAATAGTCAACGTTTCAGACCAAGGCCCTTTATCAGGAAGGAAAGCTGATGCACCATCAATAACTCTCGGAGACGTGAGGCGAGAGATAGGCTTTTATTAGTTGGAAGAGAGCACAATCAGCAGCAAGAGACCAGCACACAACATCCTGGAGACTGAGCAGTGCCTCCAATTGCCTTTATACAGGGGTCTGTGGGAGGAGCCACAGGAGCAGTTAGCAGGGGGCCCTGAAGCCATTTTAAGAAGGTGGGGGAGGAGAAGGACTGGAAGGTGATAGGTGATGCAGGTGAGGGGAAAGGTGATAAAGTGAGAAGCTTGGAGGTGATAGGTGGAAAAGGTAAAGGGCTGAAGAAGAAGAAATCTGATAGGAGAGGAGAGAAGATCATGGGAGAACAGGAAGGGAGGAGAAGCACCAGAGTACTGTAATAGGCCGATGAAGAGAAGAGAAGGAGTAAAAGGGGATACAGAATGGGGAGGGGTGGGAAATTACTGGAAATTAGAGCTATCAATGTTCATGCCATCAGGTTGGAGACTACCCTGATGGAACATGAAGTGTTGCCCCTCCAACTCAAGAGTGGCCTCATCATGGCAGTAGAGGAAGTCATGGACCAACAGTAAAATTAAGATGTTTGGCCACCTCCGTCTGCTTATTGCAGACAGAGCTAAAGTGCTCAACAAAGCGGTCCTCCAATCTATGTTGAGTCTTACCAATGCATTGGATACAATAGATGGCTCCAAGAGATTTGTAGGTGCAGTGTTGCCTCACCTGGAAAAGCTGTTTGCAGTCCTGAATGTTGGTGAGGGAGGGGGTGAATGGACAGCTTTAACACTTCTGCTTATTCTGGCTATTATCCCTTCCTTTGCGGTCCTGGTGAAGGGCCTCCTTTCAGTAGATGCTGCCTTACTTCCTCCAGCATTTTGTGTGTGTTACTCTGGATTTCCAGCATCTGCAGAATCTCTCATGTTTGTGGTGAGCCACACTTGTGAAGAGCTACAGTTCTTCGGAAGAAAGTACTCCCACAAGCTATGAGGCAGGAATTGCCAGGATACGGAAATGAAACACAGAAAGCCGTGTTGTGTGGGACTGACACCGGTCACTCTGACCCAGGGTGGAAAGATTAAATGCTTAGAGCAGTGGATGGGCTACCAGTCTGTTGGGATAATGTCAACTGGCTTGAAAGTTGCTTGGGGTGAACGCATCATGGAGTAGCACAGTAGCATAACAGTTAACACAACGCCATTACAACGACAGCAACCTGGGTACAATTCCCTATTATCCATAAAGAGTTAGCATATTCTTGCTGCAACTGTACAGGAATCCTCTGGGTGCTCCAAAGACAGGTTTGAAGGTTAATTGATCACACGGGTGTAATTGGACAGCATGAGTTCATTGTGGTAGAAGGGCCTGTTACTGCGCAAAATCAGCAAATGAAATAAAAAGTGAAGAGAATGCCATCATACTCCTGACTGGGGCCCTGTAAATAAGACCATAAGATTCAGGAACAGAAATAGACCATTATCCTTTCATGCCCTGACAACTCGAGAGTCTATCAACCTCTGCCATAAAAATACCCAAAGACTTGGCCTTTACAGCAGCCTGTGGCAACTAATTCCAGATTCATCACTCTCTGGCTGAAGAAATTCCTCCTCATTTTCATGTTAAAAGAATGATCCTCTATTTTGAGGGTGTGTCCTCTGATCCTAGACTCCCCCATCATAGGAAACATCCTCTCCACATCCACTCTATCAGGGCCTTTCAACATTCACTGAGGTCACTGCTCACTCTTCTGAATTCCAGTGAGTGGAGGCTCAGAGCCGTCAAATGCTCCTCATGTGACAAGCCTCATTTGCCTTCCAAATAAGGCTCCTCATTTGCCTTCCTCACCACTGACTCAATCTGCAAATCACCTTCAGGGAATCCTGTATGAGGACTCCCAAGTACCTATGCACCTCAGAATATTTGAATTTTCCCTCCATTTAGAAAATAGTCTACCCTTCCATTTCTTCTACCGAAGTGCATGACCATACACTTCCCAACACTGTATTCAATCTGCCACTTCTTTGCCATTCTCTAAGTCCTTCTATATCCTCACTAATTCCTCAAAACCACCTACCCCTCCACCTATCTTTGTATCATCTGCAAACTTGGCCAAATTACCATCAATTCCATCTTACTGGTCATTGACATAGAATAAACTCTTCTTGGACATCGGCCAGCCGGGTACACGTAACAATTTTAACCAATGTTTTGATGACAAACTCTGCCTACTTCACCAGGGAGATGCCTGGGCATGTCTAGTCTGGTGGTATTTATTGTGGTGAACTACATATACCTGTCTGGACACGCCCACCCCCACCCCTGCTGACTGCTCCTGTGGTTTCTCCCACAGACCCCTGTATCAAGGCAATTGGAGCCTGAGCCTGGCCCTCAGTCTCCAGGATGTAGTATGGTGGTCAGTTGCTGCTTGTTCTTTCTTCCAGCCAGTAAAAGCCTATATCTCGCCTCACGTCTCGGAGAGTTATTGATGGTGCATCATTTATGTTCCCCGTCGTCTGTCTCTCCTGATTTGTTAGTCCTTATCCAATCAGGTTTCCACTGCCCCACTTTGTTTACAATCAAATTCAAGTTCATGCTTAGAATAAGACCTTCATCTTTGTTAAAATTCTTTTCTTCTAGTTTAATTTCAAAGGCTTCCTTCACCAGGCGGTCCCAAAAGCAGTTGGTACAGCACAGTAGTTTTGTGCCGTTGAAGTCAATCCTATGGCCATTATGGATGCAATGGTCTGCTACTGTCGATTTCTCCGGATATCCCAGATAGATACAACTCCTGTGCTCCTTGTTGCAGGTTTCCTCTGTGCATCCCATCTGGCCGATATATACTGCTTCTCACTCACAGGGAGTGCTGTAACCGCCGGGCAACCTGAGTCCCATGTCATCTTTGATACACGTAAACTCGGACTTGAGCTTCCTTACAGGATGGTATTAATCCAGTATTTCTTCAGGATCCTGGTGATCCTTCCAGAAGCTGTGGAAATGTATGGAAGACCTCGTTGTTAGGTTTCCTGCTTTTTCTGTCGGCCGTTTTAAAGGTACGGTGGACTTCCTTCACCTTGTAGCCATTCTGTAGGAAAGGCTTGCAGAATCCTCTTACTTCGCTGTGGCTGGTGTTTATGGGACTCAGATACATCAAGGTTCATGCTTTGTGTTGGATTACACCGTGGAATTCAGGACCCTTGCAGCAGACTGTGGTTGTAATATGGAAGTGCTGCTGGTCCATTACCATCACAGCATCTCAGAGTACTTGAGAGATGAGCTGTCCACCTGAGAGATGCCAGCAGCCCTTGAAAGCCTCATCACTCTTCTGGAATGTCTGTCCAGATCACCAGCCCGACCCTCATTTCTATTCCCAGAACCATTTCAGTTTGCAGGACCCTCATCACCAATTCCTCCAGAACCCAGGCAGCTGGGGAGATCTTCCCTAACTATGTCCTTCCCCGAAGAGTGTGAGCGTCAATGAAGAAACAACTTGTGCAGACCAGCTGACTACCAACACATCAAATGCCTGCTGCATCCGGGGCAGTGCCTCCAGGTGGAGACAAGCAGTTTCCTATCTGATATGTTCTCCCCAGCCCCTTGTCCCAGCAACATAGGCCGTCTCACTCTGTCTGACCTCCTCCACACTCTGGTGGCCCTACACACACACGAGATTGTGGTGGGTTCTGGCACACCAGAGAACTTTCTGGCTCCTCCCCTCTCCCTCACCAAGTCGCCTACCTCATTGGATAACCTGGACATTTCCAAAAGAAGCATCATCACCGCTGCCATTCTCCACCATCCAAGCTCATCCAGACCTTTTGTGGTGGAGGAGGACACGTCTGACATGGGTGCTGGGACCATCCTCTCCCAGCGAGGACTGGGTGGGAAAATACACTTCTGTGCCTTTGTTACGAATGTGCCACAACTCTGAGGTGCCAAAGGGTACAAAGTCGACCACTCCTTTTTGAGAATTCCAAGATCGCTATTAATTCGGGTCTGGGACCCAGGAAATGAGAGAGATACACATCATGGCAATAATAAGAGACAGCGAGACGCCGGATCACAGCCCCGGGAGTTGCCATAGACAACGCAGAATACACAAGGTAGGGGGAATGCCTCCTAACAAAAGCGGAACGGAACCACTGATTACGGCTATTGTCTCTTGGAGACGGAATTGTGTATTGAGTACTGTACTATTCATTGAAACCCCTCAGGGGATGACCAGAGTGGTCTGGTTGAGGGATTGCATCATCCCAACCAGATTGACATCCGAGACCCCGTGAGTGAGGATAAAAGGAGGGTCTAGGGGAACACCCCTCAGACGCACCAGGAGAAATGCTAGAGATCCAGTGACAGCGTTTTATAGCGAAAGCCGGTGGGGGCTCGTGTGCGTCCTCCCTTGCCTGGGTGGCAGGCTCATCACGGAAGAACGATTTAGCTAAAGGAGAGGTCGCACTTGAACGGCCACACCAACGAGACACCAACAGACCGAAATCATAAAGGAAGGTTGGAAAAACCCGTAGCGGTAACTGTTCCCATTCTCCTATCTCTCTCTCTCTCTCTCCAACAATTGCAGCACAGCGGCAGTCTGTGTGAACTGCAGTGAACTTTATATTTCAATCGGACAATTCATTATCCCCTAGACAATGATAGAGCTTATTTCTTATTGATTATTATTATACCCGCACTTTTAGGTTTAGTATTGACGACATATATTATCTGTATATTTGCATTGATATTATTTTTGTGTATTTTTACTAATAAATACTGTTAAAAATAGTATCACCAGACTCCAACAGATGTCTCTATCTTTGCTGGTAAGTAACCCAGTTACGGGGTTCCTAACACCTTCTTCTTGCACAAGCTCAACCCTACACAGTGTCATTATGGAGTCAGAGACAGGGAGCTACTCAGTATTGAATGGGCCATGGAAAATGAAGACATTGTGACTGATGGCAAACACCGAGCCTTTCCTGACCTGGACCGACAACCAGAACCTCATATCCATGCAATAGACCCACGTCAGGCTCACTGGGCTTCCTTCTTCAAACAATTCAGCTTCACTATCTGAGACCGAAACTGCGCCATAGGTGGTCCCAAACCTGGTTGTGAGAGAGGAGAGTTAGGCATAGGGTGAGCAACCCATCCCATAAAAACCCAGCGCTTTAGAAATGCCAACAGAAGCTCCAAAGACTTCATCCCTGGGAGATCAAGGAACTTTGATGGGCAACCCCTTGATCGACTAAAAAGTTGCCCCAGGTCAGAAGACTTCTGCAGTCAGTGGCCTAAGCCCTAGTCGGGGTGATGGGCTTAAGAAGAAGGAGAATCTCCAACTGACCCAGTTCCAAGAACACCAAAGTGGACACCCTGTCATGACAGTGGAACCCAGCTGAAATGGAGACTGACTCTCAGTTTCCATTCTCTGCTTTCACTCTGATCCTCCGCCGAATCATTCGTGACATTGAAAAACAGATCCACCAGGCCCGACAGCATGCGCCTGTTCCAGTCAACACACCTGACAACCGCATGTACGTGCGGGTGGCTGTGTGATCTGATGCACTCCAGTGGGCCCAGTCCTCACCCTCTCCAGCCATACTGGCACAAGGTGGACTCTGGATTCTTTGCAATGCTGGTTCGGGTGGCCAGCAGTGATCACAGATGTATGTCAGTTCATCGCCACCCACCCTCAGAGTACCCTGTCCAATTCCTTCAACTGGGCTCCTACAGCCCCTACCAGTCCCTCAACACCCTTGGTCCTATGTCATCATGGACTTCATGAGGGTTTGCAACCTTCCAATGAGGCCATTGTGGTCATGACAGTGGTGGACAGTTTCCCCAAGGCGGCCCAGTCCATTGCTTTCTGCAAACCTCCATCAACCGCTGAGACAGTGGACCTGATTCTCCAACATGTACTTCATTTCCATGACTCCCCCCAGGGCATTGTTTCGGACTGGGATCCACAATTCTTCTCCCTCCTCCTCATCTCAGTGAGCTTGTCCTCTGGCTATCATCTGCAGACCTATGGACAGTCAGAAAGTGCCAATAAGCAAGTGGGGATTTCTGCAATGCTTTGCTGCCTCTATCTCGTCCACACGGAAGAAGTATCTACTCTGGGCTCACCTGTCCCAAAACCTACACACCTCCTTTCCCACAGGTATGTCACCCTTTGAAGTGCTTCATGACAACTAACTCTCGTTGCTTTCCGGGGGGAGTCAATGGTAGAGGTCCTGTCTGCCACGGCCCTGGTTTACCATGGCATGAATACTTGAAGGAGGGCACGGAAGGCCATCCTAGCTGCCAACCATACCTACTGCTGCCAACCCCACTGTCAGACCCCAGCACCCAGCCAGACTACTCCAGCCTGGCGACCCTATCTGGCTGTCCACCCGAGATCTTCCCCTGCACACCAACTCACACAAACTCTCGCCCCAGTTCATTCAAGATCACGCATAGCATCAGTCCATTCACTGGCCTTCTCAAGCTGCCACCGTCCCTCAGGATCACACTGATCTTCCACAATCCTGTCTCAAGCCCGTTCTCTGTGGACCTCTCAACCCACCTGAGTCTGCACCTAGGATGGTAGAAGCTGTTCCAAAGCGCATGGTCCATTGGTTGATAGAATCATGGTTCCATGGAAAGGGTATGCAGTATCAAGCTGAATGGGAAGTGGCTGGATGCAGCAGGCATTTGATATGTTGGTAGTCAGCTGCTCTGCACAAGTTGTTTCTTCATTGACGCTCACACTTAGTTAGGAGAGGTCTTGGGTACCATCCAGTTACATCTTATCGCTCATCAAAGAGTTACACCGGACCCATCCGGATCATCCTGGGCTGTTGGGGGCCGACTGTAGGTGTTGGGGCAGGATCTTGCCAAGCCTGCATATGCAGGCACCCCCCCAATCTCCTCCCAGCTGATAGGAGTCATCTGCAGCTCATTTTGAACTCATCACCTGCAGCCTATTTAACCCCAGTTCTCATCAGAGTCCGTGTTTGCCCATTGAACCAGCTGGCCTCAACCAGCTGCTCCTAGCCTTCACTCTTCCTGCCTGGTTTATCTGATTAGTGTCTGCTCTCTCTTGTTTCATATCCCTGCATGATTTGTTATTTTGTGGTCTATTATTACACTTATCATTCATTGCTGAATCATCTCCGCTACTCTGCTTTCAGGTCAAGCCTCCTCTACATTTCCAGACAGTGAGTCACTCAGCACAAGATGTCCAGCTTCTGACCTGCGTTGAAGTCACAATATGTACATGCCTGGCCCATTTGAGTAACTGGTGCATTGTACGTGATATGATATTCTGCAGTGCTATTGAGTGTCAAGGGCAGGTTTGCTAGACCCTTGTGATTTTTTTTCAAATTAGTCACTGCCTGGAAGTTTTTTGCCATGATCAGTCCATGTCTGAATTTTGTCTAGGTCATTCTGCATGCAGGCATGGGCTACCTCACTTGATCAGAAGTTGTAAACTGATTTCAACGTTGTGCAATCATTGGTCAACATCCCAACTTCTGAACTAATAACAGAAGGAAGGTCATTGACAAAGCAGTTGAAGATGCTAGGTCCAGGATGCTGTGCTGAGGATCTAAACAAGTGCTGACCTGAGGTTGGGATGATTGACCTGAAACATCCACATACGTGTGCTATGACTCCAACCATTAGAAAGCTCTCTGCGTGTTACCATGTGAATTCAGCATTCCTCATTGCCCTGGAGACAGTCACCTCACCTCTGGAATTCAGTGCTGTGGTCTTTGTTTGGACCAGGGCATCAATTAGGGTAGGAGATAAATTATCCTGGTAAATGAGCAAATACCACAGAACAATGCTGTCAATGGTGTCTCCTGTCACTTTATTGGTTGAATGTAGACTGATTAGACGGTAATTATTTGGATTTTATTTGACCTGCTGTTGTGGAGCAGAACATAACCGGTTAACTTTACACATTGTTAGGTAGATCCAGCATTGTAACTGTACTTGGATAGAGGTGTTACAAGTTCTGGAGGGTGTGTCTTCAGTTACTCAGCAAGAGTGTTTATCTGGTCCCATGCTTTTGTTGTATACAGTGTTCTTAGGCATTCTTCTATATTTTGTGGATTAATTTGAACTTGCTGAAGACTGTCTCCATGATGGTGGTGATCCTAGAAAGAAGCAATGAAGAAATTTGGCATATCATCTTTGACCCTCGCAATTTTTAATTGATGACCATAGAAAGCTTCCTTTCCAGTTGCATCATAGCTTGGAAAGGCAAATGTTCTGCCCATGACTGAAAGAAACAGCAGAGAGTTGTGGGCATAGCTCAGCACATCACAGTATGTTAAAATGGACTCTTGACCTCACAATCTACCTCATTATGACTTTGCACTTCACTGTTTACCTGTACTGCACTTTTGCCATACTGTAACAATTTATTCTGCACTCTATTACCTCAATGCACTGTTGTAATGAATTAATCTGAAAGGATGGTATGTCAGTTTTTCACTGGACCTCAGTACATATGACAATATGTACCAGTTTATCAATATGAATCCACTTGTAATTTCTGTCCATGAATGGTTGCAATATATCACCACTGTCTTTAACAGTCTTGTGCCATCACTGAGGAGCAGGTTATTGATGGAGCCTCCCCAGTTATCAGAATCTTGACTTATCCATCACCATTCATGGCTGGATGTGACAAAACCATTGGATCTCCACTAGGAACTATTGTCTCTGGAATTGTTTGACTCTGTCTAATGCATGTTACACTGCTCTTTAGCATGCACATAGTCCTGTGTTGCAACTTCATTAACATGGTACAGTATGGCATTTTAAGGTGCGTGGCCTTCTGTACTCACCATTAGAAGACGCTGAGCTCCTGGCCTGATCATAATGGCAGAGCAAGGGAAAGAACAGGACATGAGGTTGCCAGCTATGATGGTATACATTTCAGCCACTGGTGATACTCAACAGCACTTCTTGAGTGTTTACCAGATGTTAATCAGGCATGATTCAATGGTGGAGCAAACTCAGTTGACCAAATGGGCCATTCTGCTCCTATGTCTTATGATCTTATGGTTTAGTTTCCTGCTGCCAGTTCTCTTCTATCCCATTTAGCACAACTGTAGGCCCACACTTTCCACAAGGACTGTATAGTGGTCATTTTGATCAATTATGTGTCAAACATGCATGTAGACAAAGTTGATTAGGTTTATCCCTTTTGTTAGATCATTCAATCCAGTTTGGTCCAAGAGGACTCAGCCAGTTGGTTCTATCAAGTCATTCGTGTTGACGGGCACTGAAGTCCCCACCCACAGTGCATTGATGCTTTCAGTGTCTCCAGAAGGTGTTGTTCAACATGGAGTCATGTGGAGGGCAGACCATTTAAGGAGAGCAGATGTTTTCTCCTGAAGAAGATCATTTAACTCTCAGCTTGGAGGATCAACACCTCATTTTCTGTCTGGGTACCCTCCAACCTCATGATATGAACACTGACCTCTAACTTTTGGTAATTTCTACCCCCTTCTCTCTTTTTCCATTCCCCATTCTGGCTCCCTTCTCTTCTCCACACCTACCCATCACATCCCTACATGCCCCTCTTCCTTACCTTTCACCAATGGTCCACTCCCCTCTACTATTAGATCCCTTTTTCTTCAGCCATTTACCTTTTCCACATATGACCTCCTAGCTTCTCACTTCACTCACTTCCCCAACCACTGACCTTCCCCCTCACCTCATTTCACTTATCACCTGCTAGCTTGTATGTCTTCTACTCCTCCACCTTCTTCCCCGTCCCTTCCAGTCAAGATGAAGGGTCTCAGACCTGAATATTGACTGTTTATTCCTCTCCATAGACAATGCACGACTTGCTGTGTTCCTCCAGCATTTTGTGTATGTTGCTCTGGATTTCTAGCATCTGTAGAATCATCTCCGTTTATGACCAGCAAACCAAGTAGTTTTCTGGTCACCATTTCTTACGATAAGTTTTAAAATTCCAGATTATTAATCTGAATAGGCCTCAGATTGGTAATTTAAACACTGCACCATTGCTCCTGCAACTTTGTAAGCTAAGACATTCCTCTTTAGGAATTTCTCTACCCAGATAAGGTCATATTGGTTAGGGGTGGAGAAGGAGCTATGATGTCCTGGTTCAATTTGCTGAGACATCCTATATCTGCTTGGTTAGTGGGTGATCAAATCCAATCTTCAACATGGGAATAGTACGCTCAATGGCCCCTTTATTAAGTATACCTATCCACCTGCTTGTTCATGCAAATATCTGATAAGCCAATCGTGTGGCAGCAACTCAATGCATGTAGACATGGTCAAGAGGTTTGGTTGTTGTTCAGAAATGTGACCTAAGTGGCCTTAACCTTGGAATGATTGCTGGTGCCAGATGGGATGGTTTGAGTATCTCAAAAACAGCTGATCTCCCGAGATTTCACATACACAACCATCTCTAGAGTTTACAGAGAATAGTGCAAAAAAAACCCCCCCAAAAAAAAATCCAGTGAGCAGCAGTTCTGTGGGTGAAAACGCCTTGATAATGGGAGTGGTCAGAGGAGTATGTCCAGGCTGGTTCAATCCAACTGTAACTCAAATAACCACACATTACAACGGTGGTGTGCAGAAAATCATCACTCAAAGCAAAACACGTCAAACCTTAAGGTGGATGGGCTACAGCAGCAGAAGACCACAAACACACCCTCAGTGGTCACTTTATTAGTTAGAGGATGTACCTAATAAAGTGGTCACTGGGTGTATGTGATAACACTTTGTGTTTTGTGTACTTACTCTTTACATCTCATTTGCAGAAGCAGCCATTGTAATGAATTAGTTTTGGTTTTTGAAAGACTGTTCCTTTGGACTTGAGGACTCTGTGAATTGATAACAGTCCGGTCAAAATACATTATTCCCTTCAGTCACAAAACATTACTGCTCATAAAATTATAGGAATTATAGGAAAGATATCAATAAATTAGAGAGAGTGCAGAGATGATTTACTAGGATGTTACCTCGGTTTCAGCACTTAAGTTACAGAGAAAGGTTGAACAAGTTAGGTCTCTATTCATTGGAGCGTAGAAGGTTGAGGGGGGATTTGATCGAGGTATTTAAAATTTTGAGAGGGATAGATACAGTTGACGTGAATAGGCTGTTTCCATTGAGAGTAGGGGAGATTCAAACTAGAGGACATGATTTGAGAGTTAGGGGGCAAAAGTTTAAGGGAAACACGAGGGGGTATTTCTTTGCTCAGAGAGTGATAGCTGTGTGGAATGAGCTTCCTGTGGAAGTAGCAGAGGCCAGTTCCGTTGTGTCATTTAAGGTAAAATTGGATAGGTATATGGACAGGAAAGGAGTGGAGGGTTATGGGCTGAGTGCGGGTAGGTGGGACTAGGTGAGATTTAGAGTTCGGCACGGACTAGGAGGGCCGAGATGGCTTGTTTCCGTGCTGTGATTGTATTATGGTTATATGGTTATAAATTAGCCGAAGTTCCAATGATTCCGAAAAGCAATTAAAGACGTCTGTGTAACATTTTTAAGTAGAACACATTTTATAAATGCAAGGAATGTCAAGTCATTGCAATACACTTTGTAACCAAAATGTACATTATTTTTCAACTATTCACAATTGTACTGTAGATTTGTGCTGTAAAGTTATGCAAATGACATATCAATATAATATTAGGAAATTTTATTCATCAGGCGTCTTTTATGCCCTTTTTGGGCATAATATTTTCAACAAAAATCATTTAAGTTGTACTTCTTGGAATGGTGCAACTTATTACATACAGTTGAGAGGACCAAATTGGATTGGGATTATTACATCAAGTGAAAGATAACAATTTCTATTCGCAATACTGCTCATAGCTAAAGTCGTTCCATTGGGGTAATTCTGAGCCTTCTACAGAGATGCACCACCCTGCAAAATGCTGCCGCTGTTGAAAATTTAAAAAAATTTAAAAACCGGAAAATGCTGGGGGTACTCAGCAGGTCAGTCAGCATCAGTGGAGGGAGAAACAGGGTTAATACTTTTAAGTCTAACACTGTTCTGGCAGAGAGTCTGAAGGAGACCTTACTTCAGAGTGTCCTATGATGTGAAACATAAACTGCTCTGTCTCTAGCAATGCAACCTGACCAGCTGAGTATCCCCCGCATTTTCCCCGAATTTCATATACTACTCAGCTAAAGAGAAACATATCCGTCAAAAGTAAACGAAGTGAGCGAGGGACCTCATCCAGCGCGGTACTCTGGTAAGCTTTGTAAACGGGCCGGGGGCTGGGGGTGCTGTTGGACGGATCTGTGCTCACGATCACTTAGAACATTACTCTATTGCCAGGGGATTATAGAGTGAAGCCACTCTGGATCGATCTGACGGTGGTCAGTCCATATTTTGGACAGAAGTTGTTGCCCCTGATTTTCCTGAACTGAATGTTCAGCTCTGCGGGGTTTTGCCTCCCCTGTGAGTGCGACCAAGTTGTATCAGTTTCCTAGCCGCTCATCAACTCGGTACAACTATTGCTCCAATGTAGAGCCAGAACATCGTTATTAAGAAAACTATTTAACGTTACCAAGCAACAGCCTCGCCACTCTACACGGCACACTGGAACAGGTTACAGTCCTTTGAAGATTCAACTCATAAAAAATCCGTTCCTTCGATGTGTGAAATCTCATTCAGAACTCGCCTCAACATTTAGTATTTCGTAAATACAGTCGACATAGTCCCAAATGAGGTAGTGGTATTTCTGTCAAATCACAAAATAGTCCCGGGACCAATTCATTAACATTCTGTCTCAGAGTTATGGGATAGTGTCTTGTATACAGCACCCTGGGAGATACATGTTTATCTGAAGAATGTTTGATGTATCAGTAGAAACATCCCTATCTATCTATCTATCAATCAATCAATCAATTTCCCCCTCTTTCACTTTCTCTATCCTCTCTCTCTCAGTCTCTTTCTCTCCCAATCTCTCTCTCTTTCTCTCTCTGTCTCCGTTTCTCTCAGCTCCCTCTCCCTCGCCCTCTCTTTCCTTCCCTTTGTGAAGACCTAGAACACATTTAGTATTGGATCAGGCCCTTCTGCCCGTCATATCGCGTCGACCACAATCCAAGTAATCCTATCTCCCTGCACATGGTGTGTATGTCTCTTCACCATGTCTATTCATGTGTCTGCCCACGTTCCCCCCACACGTTGCTGTCGCATCTTCTTCATTCGCGTCATTGGAGGAAAAGTTCGGTTCTGGGATCAAAACTGGGACAGTTTTCGGTGAGTACAGACCCTGAAAGTTCAAGCACACCACGAGGTCACTCTTAAGCAGAGCCACTGAACAACCAGCCGGATCTGATAGAGACCAGCGATCTGGAACAGAAGTTGTCAGTGAAAAGGAAAGGCCATGCTGTGATTATTCATACTCCAATTTCCGCTAAGGATACCGCCTGGCTCGGCTGTGCTGTCGTTACGCTCCGCTCGGTTACCGTGCCTCTGCTTGAGCCCACTGCCTTCAAGAGGGCGCCGAGCTTAAACACTGAAGGTTTAATAATTTCACACAGCGCACCTTCCCAACACAGCTGTAACTGCCAGCCGCTCGTTCACCTTGCCTGTGTTCACTTGAACTCATCGACCGGCCAATATCTTTCTAACTCAGTACTATGCCAGTGTCCGTCTGTGGCTATTGTCTAAAAGCCTCCACATTATGCAGTGTTGGATCGCTACGAACGCTCTGCTTTGCCCCAATACCAGCAACATGTAGTTCTCAGTCTGTCTTGTGTGATGTCAGGGAAAACAGAGCGAGGTCGATGCTTTATTGAATCCCAACGAATTCATGTCTGGACGTATAAACACTTTTATCTAGTCTCGTATTCATTAAATCACGATGACTGAAGGATCCCATACTTTTCAATGGTTTGGGCTCCAACTACTCGGTGTCTGAGAAATTATTTATTTTGTGCTTATTCACCCTGGCCCCCAACACCTGACATAATCTTTCTCACCATCAGTTCCGTCCCACAGCATCCCCCAGAAACAAACAGGCGTAAATGCGTAAAGGTTTTAATATTGGTCATTATAACTGATCACGTTGGGGATTTAAGGCCTGCCATGCTGTTTCAGATTTGGTTGAACTTTGGTAGCTGCCTGAAGCATAATTGAACCACGTTCGCGAGGGATTCTGCAGATGCTGGAAATCTTGAGCAACGCACAGTAAATGCTGGATGAATTCAACAGGTCAAGCAGCATCTATGGTGGGACGTTTCGAGCCGAAATCAAGAAAGGGATTGTTTATTCCCCTGGACAAATGCTACCTGACCTGCTGAGTTCCTTCAGCATTTTGGGAGTATTGATCCACGTTGCATCCGATTCTTGTTGAACGCAGAGTTCAGGGGCAGTCTACTTGTCCCGACCGTCCTAAATGTCTTGGCGCTCTAGCTTTTCTTCTTCCCCTCCCCCGATGCCTTCCCCTTCAGTATCTTTGCGGTATTCACTTTATCCATGTCGCTGGACATCCGCTACTGACACTCTAGTCCGAGTTCTGTCCTGGGCGGAAGTTGACAGGACTAAAATACTAAAGGATGCGCTCAAAGTTTCCCTGAAGGAGGGCAACACCCCGCGCTGACTCCTGGGCATTTCTGACCCATAACTTGGCAGAGCAGAGGGGCATCGTTCCAGATGGTATTGAAAAGCCCGAGGCCATGGCCAATGCACTGGGGGCGCATTTAACACGCGCGTGATGACGGAAAGAGGAAACGGCCTCACAATCTAACCACTTCTCCAACTACCCACTTTGCCATTTGGGAAAGATGGTGTGTTTCTCACATCGGCCTCGTTAACCACCTCAGAAACCAATGAACTGGACTAGAAGCAGATCATCTTCTATCGGGGGAGGGGTGGGGGTGAATGCCCAAGGGGTTTTCGGTAAAGAATTGTATTCTAACCACTCTAGGAATTAATGCTTTCTATTGGATCAACCCACGGCTTTCTAATCAATCACTTCGTGGTTTTAAAGGCTGTCATGGAGCTATTAAAACGGTAAAAGTACACAATACTTTAACAAAACAATAAAAAGAGAAACCGGACATTAGAAAAAAGCATCCTCCACCTTTTTTTATTAGAACTAAATTCTAACAAGTGCTCACTGCGAGAAACTGCATAGAAGCAAAACTTAATTCACAAGTAGCTTGTAGAAAAAGTAAGCTTTTATTGCACGACGTGAGTGCAGATTTCAGATCAGCAGCGACCCACCTCTTTTACCAGTCGATACTTAACTACGAGCCTGGAATACTTCTGCGATAATGCGGCCCACCCGCTGTCTATCCCTCTAAAATAGCCGGCCCTGGTTTGCGACAGAAACTCCGGATGTGTTCCTTTTGTCGATTTCACTGAAGGACTTAACACATAACGGATTATGTACAATATTTAAATTGAATTGAATTGTAAATGTACGTAAAGTTAATACAATGATTAACTTCAACTCCAGAAGTGAATGGGGCAGCTTTCTGGGTTAGTTTGTGTCCGTGCCGACTTCCATTCGCCTTTTCATATTTTAGTTTGCACACCGCCCCTCCCTGTGTGTCTCTCGGAAAAGTCCAGGTAGGCTTTGAAACTGGTATTCTTGTCCATTTCACGGACTAGAACGTATCGATAGAGCACTGTGTAGTTGCTTTCGTGTCCTGTCAAAGCAGACGGGATTGAGTTTGGACCGCGACCGAGATGGGCCGCTGTTTGAGGCGGTCGGTGGGTACGATGGGCGCTGAGTTTGGTTTTGTTTGGTCGAAGACCCACTCGTCATTGGAAGGAGATCTGCAACAGCAATTTTATAATCGACAGCAGGAAGTTAAAAACAAAGGAAGTAAAAATCAAATATCTAATCTTACGTTTTTACAATGAATATAGCTTCTGGGAATGGCAGTATTTGCAATGCTTTTTAAAAAATAACAGCGAACATTAAACTAAAGAACACTTAGGATGCCCAATCCTGTCAACATCACTTTGAAAAATGCTGTAAGGTCATGTTACAATGAGAATACTTTGCTTTCGACATTATGAAATTTAAAGTCATAATGATTCGTGATCACCGCCTCTCACAAAGACTTCTGTTGCACATAAGATATTCTCTCGTCTTCCGTCAACCGTTTTTTCAGGGACGAAGAGGCAACGTATTGATGTAATGTGTTAATATTTATAACGTCGTTCGTTGTCAAAGATCCGTGACTTTTTAGACGCGCGGATTCTATAATCAGGGTTATATTGTTTCACTCTCCTCATATAAGAAACTGGTTGGCCATCCAAATTAATTCGTTTAGTGATGACAGGGGACGAGAGTCACATTAAATAATGCCTCCCCTCGACCCACGGCACTGGATGGACTTGCAACATATTAATGCTGCTTCCACGTTGTCGGGATAGACAGAGAGGGAGAGAGCTTGGAGCGTATCACCAGCGGGGATCGGGGTGAATTGTCTGCCGGAGCAGGCAAGGCGAATTAACTGCACAAGGAAGCCAGAACCGACATCGCTGAACCCAACGGTGGAACTAGGTAGGTGGCTAATACTTACCTGGTTTATTACTGAGCATAAGGCAGTGGCGGCACTGGATCTTGTTTCCAGTTTTCGGTGCCTTGGCTAGACAGTGAGGAGAGCGAGGAAAGGATTTAATCCGGATAGATAACAGCTCTTGGCGCTTCTTGTGAGCGTGTCTTTTGCCTTGGCAACAGAAGGTTTGGGACAGGGCAGAACCGCCGATCTTCGGAATGGGGTCGTTTGCTCATTTCACCGAGCGGGATGGAGTTTTTGCGGCAGTTAATCCGAGCACCTGTAGTACGTTCGGGTCACTCTACGGGAATGCGTTAAGATCCTGCTTGGGAGATCAAGCAAGACGACCATCTCGAATCATAAAGAGGAGTTTGAAACGGTGAGTTTAGAGACATCTTAGTTTGAAAGAGCAAAGTGGAAGAGCTTTCCAACTATGCAAAATAATTGTTGAATCATGGCATCCGCAGATGGTCAGCCTTATGTAATATTAGACATTTATAACTCTCGAAACTTGGTCAGCATCTTTCCATTTCATCTCCTTACTTTATTGGGATGTTTATCGTGGTGCCGCTAATCCGAATTTGCGAACTCACCTTCCTTTGGCGTGCTGGCTAATTTGTACCCGCAGGCAGTACTAGGTGAGCGGAGATGAACTTCACTGCTAGCGAAGATTCGTCTTTACAAGCGTACGAATCTTCACAGACAGATGAAAGAGTGGTGGGTGGGCGGAGGAAGGCTGGCGGGACCTCCGCTTCCTTCGTAACCGAGCACCGTGCGGAACTTTCACGGGTTTTAGGTTGGGGGGACGACTTGTTAAATAAAACTCAATCTTTATGAAACCTGCTGGTCTAAACGGGGGAACAGACCAACGTTCCGTATCAGCAATCTCTTTTGTCAACCATCTGCATTTATGAAATGGCTCTCATATTAAACTTCACAGCACCAGGCTAGACACAAGTTGGCACTACATCACACCAGGACAGTTTTGATCAAATAAAGCGGATACGGGAAGTACCTTAAAAAGAGGGAAGTGCTAAAGACTAAGAAATTTAGAGATCACATTACAGACGACTTGGAAGCGTCGCCAGTGATGATCAATACAGGGAAGTGTAGCGATGCAGCGAAACGGGGCTGCGGATGGGTATTGCGGGGCGACTGGCGTCGACAAAGCCACTGGGAGATTTGAACGCCAGCGTGAGGATTTTAAGTGTAAAAGTTTACCTAGTCGGTGAAAGGTAATGGATGACACGTGTTAGTGTGTGTATCGTTGCTATTTATTCCCAGCAGGGGTTCCCACTCTTTTTTGTGCTGTGGAGACTTGCCATTAACCGAGGGGTTTGAGGACCCCAGGTTGGGAAACCCTGAATCCCAGTGTCACCGAGTATCTCGCAAAAAGAAGTGTTCTTCCCAGTCAGTGGGTTTACTCAGAATGGAAAACAGAACTGCAGATGCTGAAAATCCGTTATATTCCCAGGGAATACTGGAATCACTCGGCGGGTCGGCAGCTTCCGTGGAGAAAGATACGGAGTCAATGTTTCAAGCCGGAGAACACTCAGACCAAAAGTTTCCGACCTGAAACTTTGCCTGTGTTTCTCTCTCCACAGGCGCGAACGGACTCCTTCAGATTTGCCGGCATGTTTCAGTCTTTGTGCCCGCAACGCCAAGAGTGAATGAATTGGGTTAGATTGCACAGGGTTGTGTGTCGTCAGATTGAAAATGATTTGACTTAAAATATGAAATCTATCTTTCACAATTGTCCAGCTTAAACAAAAGAAAATATGCGGGCGCTGGAAATCTGAGCGACGCACACACAACGTGCTGGAGGAACTCAGCAGGCCAGGCAGGATCTAGGAAAAGAGTACAGTCGACGTTTCGGCCCGTAACCCTTCGGCAGGACTGGAGAAAAAAAAGCTGAGGAGTAGATTTTAAAGATGGCGGGAGGGGAGAGAGAAGCACAAGGTGATGGGTGAAACCTGGGGAGGGGTGGGGGGAATGAAGTGAAGAGCTGAGAAGTTGTTTGATGAAAGAGGCAGAAGGCCGTGGAAGAAAGAAAAGCGGGTTGGAGGACCAGAGGAAGGCGATGAGGTGGGGCATTACGGGAAGTTTGAGAAATCGATGTCCATGCCAAGAGGTTGGAGGCTACCCAAACGGAATAAAAGGTGTTGTTCCTCCAACATAAGTGTGGCCTCATCACAACAATAGAGGGAGCCATGGATGGACATATCGGAATGGAATGGAAAGTGGAATTAAAATGGGTGGCCACTGGGAGATCCCGCTTTTTCTAGCGGACGGAGCATAGATGCTCGGCAAAATGGTTTCTCAGTCTTAGTCGGGTCCACAGATATACAGGAGGCCGCACCGAGCACAGTATATGAAGCCTACTGACCCGCAGGGCTCCGACCTCCGTCGCCTCACCTGGAAGGACTGTCTCGGCCCTGGATAGTAGTGAAGGAGGAGGTGTAGGGGCAGGTGTAGCACTTGCTCCGCTTGCAAGGCTGGGTGCCAGGAGGGAGATCGGTGGGTAGGGACAAGGGAGTCGTTTAGGCAGCGATCCCTGCGGAAAGCAGGAAGTGGGGGGGAGGGAAAGATGTGCTTGGTGGTGGGACCCCGTTGGAGATGGCGGAAGTTTTAGAGAATTCTGTGCTGGACGCGGAGGCCGGTGGGGTAGTGGGTGAGGATGGGCTAAGAGCAGACGTGCGTGAAATAGAAGAGAAGCGGTTGAGGGCAGCGTTGATGATGGAGGAAGGGAAGTCCCTTTTTTTGAAAAAGGAGGACATCTCCTTCGTTCTAGAATGAAAAGCTTCTTGAGAGCAGATGCGGCGGTGACGGAGGAACTGAGGGAAGTGGATGGCGCTTTCACAGGAAACAGGATGGGACCAGGAATAGTCCAAATTGCTGTGAAAGTCCGTGGGTTTATACTAGATACGGGGGGGGGGGGGGGATCAGCTGTCTCCGGAGATAGAGTCAGTGAGATCGAAAAAAGGGAAGGAGGTGTCGGAAATGGACCAAGTAAATTTGAGGGCAGGATTGGAGTTGGAGGCGAAGTGGATGTTGTCGACGAGTTTAGCAAGGGTGCAGCAAGCGGCACCAATGTCGTCGTTAGGAACAGTGTGGGACGGTCAAAGTAGACTGCTCCACGTAGCCGACAAGCAGGCAGGTACAGCTGGGACCCATGCGGGTGTCTTTTGTTTGAAGGAAGTGGGGGAGCCAAAGGAGAAATTATTTAAACTGCGGACAAGTTCCGCTAGGCGGGGGAGAGTGGTGATGGAGGGGGACTGGTTGGGTCTGGTGTTCAGAAAGAAACGGAGAGCTTTGAGGCCTTCCTGGTGGGGGATGGAGGTGTTTAGGGGCTGGAAGTCCATAGTAAAACTAAGATGGTGGGGGCATGGAACTTGGAATCATTGAAAAGACCCAGAGGGTGTGAAGTGTCACGGATGTAATTAGAAAGGGACTGGACCAGGGTGTTAAAACAAATCAAATAATGCCGATAAAAGTTCAGTGGGGGTAGGAACAAGCTGAAACGATGGGTTTACCTGGGCAAGCGGATTTGAGGATCTTGGGTAGGAGGTAGAAACGAAAGGTGCGGGGTGCGGGAACTATGAGGCTTAAAGGGTGAACCGAACTGGAACAGCAAGGGTTTAAGGTCGGCGGATCGGAAAGTAGATCACATTTATTGTAGAGAAGCGATGTTAATGTCTGAGACTGTTTTCTGACTTTCTGAAGGGCCAACCAGTCTCCTTCAGAAACTGGCCAAGTTTACGCCTTTTTCCAACATTAAATTTCCTTGGGTTCATATTGTCTAGTGTTTGTATTTCACTTGGCACAGTTAGATAGTTTACATGCCCAAGCCTTGAACAATACTCGGACGAGACTTCCTGAATTGTCGCGAACTGGGATAAACTACTGGGGTGCCACTGTAGTGTAGTCACGAGTTTTCAAAAGATTGGCGGATGCTACATTACTGCCTGAAGAAATAAATTGCGGAATACTGTAACTAACAATGTCTCTATCAGTGTGCGGAATTACTGTATTTCCTTTGTTACGTATTCAGGCAACAATAAATATATGAGTTCGGCAAGGGTTTCTTATAATAAAACAACACGTTTATTAAACACAGAACACAAACCCCCCAAAAGTAAACAAACACTACCGTAACCGGAAACAGCTGCTGAGCGGCTGTTCAAACAGTTCGTAAAGTGATATTCCAAAACAGTTCTTAAAGTGATATTGCCAGAAGTTCGATATGCTCACAGTCCATTTAAAAGGAGAGACTTTACAGGACGATTTAAGTTCTCTTTCACGTCGTTTGCTTCGATTCCCGACGTCGTAATTCCCACGAAGAATTTACGAAACAGAACGGCTTAAAGGCACTGACCTTTCCTTCTCCACTACCTTCAATCCTTTCTAGGTAAACCTAGGGATTAGCACGAAGATAGTCAACGAAATCCTTCCAAATAAGGATCAAACAAAGGTCGCCCCCGTTTCACCGTAGAAAGCGATTCTCCTCGATCTTTAACTTCCAACCTTGAATCTTCACTCTCCTTTAATTCTCAAACTAACAGAATCATAAAGAACCTGTTGGCATTAACCTTTTAAACTTTAGGCATTAAATAAAAACTTCATCCTTCAACTAAACTGCGTCATCACTTCAAACACGCAGTGGCATGAAGTCAACTTGGCAAATCCAGCCACGAACTGCCCCTCCTCACAGGGTGGGGTCTACCTTTTGTAACCTGTAAAAAAAACCCGTCACATGATCTCTACTGGCGGGAAAATGACGTCATTCCACCATCACAAGACCATCACCTCAAGTCCAGTACAGCTTCAACCCCAGTCACATGACAAGGGCACCACTGTCATGTGTCACGAGTACGTAACACCTTTCCTTGGAACTCACTGCAACTGAGTTGTAAATGTTGGACCTGCATACGTGTAATTTGGTATTACTAATCAAATAAAACCAGAAACTCCGTAAATACCCGGACGGGCCCTTTAGACACCATTCGTACGAGAGGCACAGAGAAAGGTAAGTTTTCCAATCGATGGCAGCATTTCATCTGCACCAGGTCGAAACCTGTTCCTCGCTGCAGGGATACTGCCTAGCACGCAGAGTATTTCCAACAGTGCTTAATTTTTATTTCAGTTTCCAGCGAAAGTTGATTCTTGCTTTCTCGTTCACTGCTGGTGTTATTTCACCATGTGAACTTGTACTCCGATTTGTCTGTGTAAGGTTACTGGGAAGAAGCGTCCTCCCTTCTTGAGTGAACTCCCATTCGAAGATCAACAAAGGACTGCAAACGCTCTGAAAAACTTTTTGCGAAGTCGGCAATCAATTTCTTAACCGAACTAAGTAAAATTTTCAAGAGTTCCGGTAGTCAAAATAATGTTTCTACATGAGTCACGTTTTCACGTTGGAATTCGACGGACAAAAGAGAAATCACAGAGCAGAAATATATTTCAAAGCTAAGACAAGTTTCATTCAATTGTTAAAGTTAAAACCTTTCTGTTTGCTTGAGAATTGTCACCTTCTCTGTTATTGCGCGCCCTAGTGGTGGCGCGCCGCGTCTGCGTCTGAATAGCCTGAAGGGTGGGAGAGTACTCTCAAACAGATGTTACGGAAAGTCGAGTTTATTAGCCACGCATAGGATGAAATATAGGTGCAATAAAAAATCTTGCTTACAGCACCATGATAAATACGACAGTAAAACACAGAACATCAATTATACAAAACAGTGAAGAAAATAAACCTGCAAAACAAGGCATCGGCACAAAAAACACAATATAGAAGGCAATTCCATGCAGTGAAATGTACCGCAAAGTCCCTTGCTAGTCTTATCCAAGAACTTAATAGTTATAAGGAAACTGACTGTTCCTGAACCCAGTGGAGTTGGACTGAAGTTTTTCTTTAGGTTTTTAGTATTTTATTTGAGTGAAAAAATACAATTTGTACTGTTTAATAATTCCTTCTCAAAATATTCCCTTTGAGCATTTAAAAAAATTTCCTGTGCATCTCTTTCTTTCGGTGTTGATTGAAAATTAGAGCTGATATTAGTGATTAATATGGAAGTGCATGTTTATGGTCTGTTACCTCTGCTTAAGCTTGCAGTCAGTGTGTGCTGATAACATTAGGGCAATGAAGTACAACATTTATTTTGTGGAGAGGTTAAGGGTGACGTTCTCAGTAGCTTGGAATGTTCCGCAGGTCAACTCCGGTGCTGCTTTGTAAGGAGTCTCTGTATGTCCTGGAATGCATGGGTGTTCCAGTTTCATCCCACAGTCCTAAGAACTACTGGGTAGGGTAATCGGTAACTTTAAATTGTCGGGTGATTAGATTAGAGTTAATTGGGGTTGTGGGTTTGCTGGGAGTGTGTGTCTCAAGAGCCAAAAAGGCCTAATCAGCATCGTATCGTTAAATAAATAAAATCCCAACTAATGAACTCTTCTCAGGCTTCCAACCAGGTACAGGTATTGATTTTAACCAACATTTCGATGACAAACTCCGCCATCTTCATCAGGGTTGATGCCTGGGTATGTCAAGTCCAGTGGTATTTATTCCCTAATCATCCATCCCTCCTGATTGGTTAGTCCTTATCCAATCAGGCTTTCACTGTCCCGCCTTGTTTAAAATCGAATTCTCGTTCTTACTTAGAGCAAGACCTTAATCTTCATTAAAATTCTTTTTCTCTAGTTTTATTTCAATGGTTTCCTTCACCAAATGGTCCCAAAAGTCATTGACATAGCACAGTAGTTTTGTGCCATCAAAGTCAATCTTATGGCCATTGCAAATGCACTGTTCTGCTGCTGCCAATTTCTTCAGGTAACCCAAACAGATACACCTCCTGTACTCCTTGAAGCAAGTTTCCACTGTGCACCCCATCTGGCCGATTTACATTGCCCGGTATTCCCAGGGAATCCTGTAAACACCAGCTGTCCTGAGTCCCAGGTCATCTTTGACCCACGTAAATTGTGATTTGAGCTTCCTTGTGGGTTTGTGGATGATATTAATCTGGCATTTCTTCGGGATCCTGGCGATCCTTTCAAAAAAAAACATGGAAATATGGGGAAGACAGGTGGTGGCAATGATTTTCCCCTCACTGTTTTTGACTGGTCTTGACCAAGTATGAATATGCTTAGCCATGTTTAAAGATACAAATGGTCAGTTCCTTATGCTCTACTGTTAGCCCCTCACTACCCCTCACAACTCTGCACTACCCTCTCACCACCACTTGCTATCCTATTATAGCCCCTCTCTGCCATCTCACATGCCCCACTTAATGCCCATTGACTGTATCGTTGCAGCCTCATCGAAACCCCTCACTATCTCTTTACAATCATGCTGCCCATTTGCTACTCCCCTCATGGACTCTTTACTTGTTTCCTTCCCACTCCACTTCCTGTTCACTCACTGCTCCATCTGTCCAGTTACCAAAAGAATCTTCCACATGCTGTCCATTTTGAAAAGGAAAAAAGTTTAGCTTTATTTTTGGATGTTTTTTTTTCTCCACCATTGGCCACGGAATGTATGACGTCCTATCATAAGGAACTGAGGTGCAGTTTATTTATTTATTGAGGTACAGCATGGAATGGTCCCTTCCAGCAATCCCCCACTGAACCCCAACCCAAGCATGGACCAATTTACTGAGACTGATTAACCTAACGACCAGTACTTCTTTGGACTGTGGGAAGAAACCAGAACACCTGGAGAAAACCCTTACAGTACAGGGAGAACGTATAAACCCTTTACAGACAGCAGTAGGAGACACAAGTGCAAAATATTTACAGTGTGCCAAGTGCAGCTTCAGCTGTGCCAGGAGGTCAGAGATTTGGCAAGTATGCAGACTGGCAAGGGAATGAGGTCATTCTGGAATCTCGTGAAGCTGATGCCTCACATCTCTAGTCACCCAGATTCAATTCTGACCTCTGGTCTTGTCTGTATGGAATTGGCATGTTCTCCCTGTGATTGCATGAGATTCTTTAGGTACTCCAGCTTCCTCCCACATCCCGAAGAGATGTGGGTTAGTGGATTAATTAGCTACTGCAAATTGCCCCTAGTCTGCAGTTGAACATAAAGCACAAAACAGTACAACACTGGACAGGCCATTTAGACCACACGTTGTGCTGATCTTGATTCTGATTTATAGTAAATATCCTCTTCCTGTGCCTCGTCCATATCCTCCCACTCCCTTCAGATTCATGTGCCTATCTAAAAGCCTCTTAAACTCCACCACTTCACTACTACCCCTGATAACCCTTTACAGGCATCTACCATTCTCCGCATATAAAACTTGCCCCTCACAACACTTTTAAACATTCTCCCTCTAACCTTAAAAAAATATTAATTGGTGCTCACATTTCCACTCTGGGGAGAAGATTCTGGCTGCCTATCTATGCCTCTCATTATTTAAAAAAAACTATCAGGTCTCTCCTCGACCCTTGGCACTCTATGGAGTGTCAAGTTCTTCCAACATTTTCCCACGGCACACAGCCTCTAATCTAAGCAGCATCCTGGTAATCTTCTTCTATGTCCCCTCCATGCTCTCCATATCCTTCCTATAATGGGATGACAAAAACTGCTAGCAATACTTCAGATGTGGTCGGACTAAAGTTTTGTACAACTGCAGCGTGGGTTCCTCTCTCTCATCCTCAACACCCGTACCAATGAAGGCAAGCATGCCCAACGCCTTCTTTATCTCTTATCTACTTGCATAGCCTCTTTCAGTTAGCTATGGAACAGTGGCCCTGGACCACATGATCTGTCTGCTAGGTCTTAATAGGTCTACTATTAACTATATGCTTTCTCCATTCACTTGAGTCCCCAAAGTGCAATACCTCACACCTGCCTGGATTAAACTCCGTCTTCCACTTTTCTATGCATGTTGGTGATGGGTCTGTATCCCATTGTATTCTTTGACGGTCCTTTACACTGTCCACACCTCCGCCACAACTGATGTTATCCACAGACTGCTAATCCACCCACTTAGGTTTTCGTCTAAATCATTGACATGTATCACAAATAACAAAGGTTCCCGTACTGATCCACAGTGGTTGCAGACCTCCAGCCAGGATAACAGCTTCCATCTCTGCTCTCTGTCTTCTATTGGCAAACCAGTTCTAGGTCCAAACTTACAATTCACCTTGGATCCCATATATCTTTATCTTCTGAATCTGTTCCAACCAGGGATCGTTTTATAAGAAAAGTTTTTTTTTTGCCGGTTAGAATGTGAACATTATTTTTCTCAATGGCATGTGGCGGATCTGCGTTGTTTTCCTTTTAAATCTAATTGTTTGTCTTTGGACAATCTCTGGGTTTTCACTTTGTTTTCGGGTGTCTCGTTTGGGATCATGGGGACTGTTAATCTCTTTGTATTTATCATTTGTCCCTAATTTAGGATAATTCAATTAGCACTTTATTTTAGGAATTGCTACGTGCTCTAGGGTGTATTTCGGGAGGAGGGGGCATGCGAACCTCAATCTGTTGGGTCATTGTGGTGCCTTATTGGATGAAACTCAGACTGAGTTCCTCTGTGTATCAGAAGTAATTTCAGTTTGCCTGAGCTCTTGTTAATTTCTGTAATAAATATTAAGTTTTATTTTAATTGCTGGAGTCTCTGTGTTTCCGGCATTTGAGTTCACTAGTGACCTTTAGAGTACAACCCAAACAAAAAATGAACCCATCGGCATTCGACATGCGACCTGATCTGGCAAAGCAGAGTTCCAAGGCCAGTTGGCACAAGCGGCAGCTACAGGGAATGGCCACGGTTCTCTTTGCCACCGAGGAAAACATTAAAAGCCCACGGATCAGTTGCGCCACGACCTCGGAGGGAGAGTGCCGATCGCTCACTCAGTCTGCCAACCCCGGAACACTTCGGCGGGAGTCGTTTCGTTTATAACCCGGTGATTCTGCACAAGTTTCCCACCGAACGAAGATTGTCCTCCTCACCGGTGAAGCTCTGGAATGGGAGAGAGAGAGAGAGAGAGAGAACCCTGAATGCTCCTTTATTGGTCCATTTATCAGCATCCTGAAGAGAGTGTTTATCATCCCATGGGTGGTCGGCTGGCGGCTGAGAGACTTCTTGGTATAAGACGGGGGTCAAGGAGCGTGGCTGACTATTCAGTCGAACTCTGAACTTTGGCTCCAGAGAGCGCATGGAATGGCGAAACTCTGTCGGCCATGTTCTACAGAGGGCTGAACGACAGTCTTAAAGATGATCTGGCAGCTCGAGTTCCTGTACCAGACGTTAATAAGTTAAGTGATTTAGCCATTCGTCTAGACACCCGTCGGTCAGAACGGCTGCGAGAATGGCGTCAGCTGTTCCCTGGCTTCCATCCTATCTACCGCCGCCCTCCACCAACCCTATAATTTCCTCCCACAGATCATTCGCCGACCTACTCTTTGGATGCCATGGAACCGATGCGTTCGGGCAGGACACGCCTCTCGGTTACTGAACACGACAGAAGGTCTAAAGAGAGACGTTGCTTTTAGAGTGGGAGACTGGGGCATTATCTGGCCATTTTCTCCAAGAGTCGGGAAACTCCAGGGAGCCGCCCAGTGAGGAGAGATCTGTGACAGTCCCTGGAGCTTCTCGTGGTTACATATCTCCTCTTGTTCGATGTGCAGTCGAACGGGAGTTTCCCATTTGTTGACTCGAGTTCAATGAGTGACTTGATAGGTTTAGGGGTGGCACGGTAAAGGGCCGTCTCTATCTCTAAGCTTGATCATCAGTGCCCTGGACGGTAAGCCTCCTGAGCCGGGAAAGGTTTCTTACATTTCTGGACCATTAGTTTTTCAGGTAGGGAATCACAATGAAAAACTAACATTCCGCTTGATTCATTCTACAGAGATCTCTCTTATTCTTGGGCATCCAGGGCTGTCTCAGCATGTCCCTGTGACTGACCAGTCTGGGGATTTATTACTGATTGGATCTCTAATTGCCAGAGTGTGGGCTTTTCACCAGTTTCCCAGAATCACAACAATGTGTCCCAAGCACAAATGGAGAATAAACTCTCAGCTCCTGTCACTTGGGATACTGAATCCCAAGTCAGATAAGCACTGGAGGGGAATAATCTAGAGAACCTTTACTGGATTCTTTCTGACTTCCCTTGGCATTTTCCGCCTTTAGTATGTATTTTGATTTTTTTTCCCCGCTTGGTCACAAGGAATCCCTTTGTTCCTGCGAAGACGTTTCCAACTCTGGGCCAGGCATTCGACGTTTCTTTCTGGACATCTGGTCTGCGTCGGTCGTGGGGATTTCTTCCACAGAGAGTCATGCTCTTCCATTGGTTAACTTTTTCTTCTAAAATGATAACTTCTTTTTTCTGGGTTGTGCTTTCATTTAAGTTTAGTGGTGAGTACTTCTTATCAGAATTTCATATGCTCGCATGAAGAGCTGAATCTTGTTTTCGTTGTTGGAAATATATCCTTGGATGTTTTATCTACTGTTATGTTATTTTTAAGCCTGTTATTTCTATTCCTCCTTCTGTCCTGTGCAGTGTTAATCTACGTGTGTTTGAGTGTACATTGTGTTTTCTAAAATTTGTCATTTCAGTTCCTATTTTCCTTTGTAAATTTTCCAGATTGGTTTTGGATCAAGATATTGTGCCAAAAGAATACATTACTGTGGGTATAGTGACAACGGTTATTTCCATTGTTTTATTTCTACTATTGAGTTCTGTTTGGCAGATTTTCTTAAGCCTCAAAGAAAATTCTGTCAAAAGTTTTCCCTTTATTGCAATATGATCTATTTTCTTTGCTTGTTGATATCCTAAATATTATATGTTTCATATTCATCCATCAGTTGTATTGTGTCCTGCTGCCCTGCTTTATATTCTAATAGCTCTGTTGCAGCTTTCTTTATGTTTATCAGCTTTTGATAGTTTTTTGTTCTGTACTTAACTAGTCCAAAGTTCATTTTTATATCTTTCAAAAATAGTTCTACTGTTTTGAATTAATTGCTTTAGCTTTACTGAGAAGGAGCATTTAATTTAAAATTGTTCATGTAAAGAAGATGTGTCAAGGTATAAGTCATTTGGTTTTTTTCTGATTTCATACCTTAATTTCAGTAAATTAGAGAGCAGGTTTAAAGCTACAGTATACGGAACCATTGTGGGCATAAGTGTTGTCCTGAAAATTGCCTCAATTTATTTTGATAACAATGGTTGTTCTCTTTCGGTTTTATAGTACCCAGCCCTTCATCAGATGTTGTAGGAATTTCACAAGTATTGGGTGTCGTTTATATATATATTAAGAACTTATGTTAACCATGAGTGTGGGACAGAATCAAATGCTTTTTGGTCATCAATATAACAACATGAGAGATTTCTGCTTTTCCTTAGGACTTGATTTAGAATAACAGAATCTATTGTCTGTTGTTCTTTACAATGTTTATGGAATACTTTCTGCTCTTCTGTAAGTATATTGTGGCTATCTAAGTGAGTGGTGATCAGTTGCGAGGTGCATAATGTTATAACTTTATATATCGTTTGTAAGCAAGTAATAGAACAATATTTTGATGGGTCATACGTGATTTGTTATTATGGTCATTATTATTTTTTCTTTTTTATTTGAACAGTTTGTTGTCTTCTGGCCACTGATTGTCTGCCTTGTTGGTGCAGTCTTTCATTGACTCTATTATGGTTATTGAATTTATTGATTATGCCTGCAGGAATATGAATCTCAGAGTTGGATACGGTGGCATGCATGTACTTAGAACTATAGAACATTACAGCACAGAAACAGGCCTTTTGGCCCTTCTTGGCTGTGCTGAACCATTTTTCTGCCTAGTCCCACTGACCTGCACCTGGACCATATCCCTCCATTCACCTCTCATCCATGTACCTGTCCAAGTTTTTCTTAAATGTTAAAAGTGAGCCAGCATTTACCACTTCATCTGGCAGCTCATTCCACACTCCCACCACTCTCTGTATGAAGAAACGTTCCCTTAAACTTTCCCCCCTTCACCCTTAACCCACGTCCTCTGGTTTTTTTCTCCCATAACCTCAGTGGAAAAAGCCTGCTTGCATTCATTCTATCTATACCCATCATAATTTTATATACCTCTATCAAATCTCCCGTTATTCTTCTACGCTCTAGGGAATAAAGTCCTAACCTATTCAACATTTCTCTGTAACTTAGTTTCTCAAGTCCCAGCAACATCCTGTAGTCTGGTGACCAAAACTGCACAAAATAATCCAAATTCGGCTTCACCAATGCCTTATACAACTCACCATAACATTCCAACTCTTATACTCAATACTTTGATTTATAAAGGCCAATGTACCAAAAGCTCTCTTTACTATCCTACCTACCTGTGATGCTACTTTTTGGGAATTTTGTATTTGTGTTCCCAGATCCCTCTGTTCTACTGCACTCCTCAGTGTCCTACCATTTACCTTGTATGTTCTACCTTGGTTTGACCTTCCGAAGTGCAATACCTCACACTTGTCTGTATTAAACTCCATCTGCCATTTTCAGCCCATTTTTCCAGCTGGTCCAAAGCCCTCTGCAAGCTTTGAAAACCTTCCTCACTGTCCACTACACCTCCAATCTTTGTATCTAAGGTCTTATTACTTGATAATAAGACCATAGACCATAAGAGATAGGAGCAGAATAGGGCCATTCAGCCCACCACGTCTGCTCTGCCATTTCATCATGACTGATCCATTTCCTCTCTCAACCCCATTCTCCTGGTTTTCCCTGTAACTTTTCATGGTCTGGCTAATCAAGAACTTATCAACATCCACCTTAAATATACCCAATGACTTGGCCTCCACAGCTGCCTATAGCAATGAATTCCATAGATTCACAACCCTCCAGCAAAATAAATTCCTCTTCATTTCTGTTTTAAATGGGCATTCCTCTATTCTGAGGCTGTGCCCTGTTATGTTTGTTCTGAATAAAGACAAAATTGGTGTGGGTTTATGTTAAATATTTTATTACTGAACTGCTGCTCAACACTGTATCCACACAACCAAGTCACCATTGGAGCTTCCAGTCCCAGGCAAATCCCTTGCATTGCCCACTGGGAACTGAAGTTCTTTATTATCCAGGCATTATAACACATCTTTCCCCTTGAAAGAAAAACAAATATAATACTATGTCTTCATAAACCTGCAAGGAACAATAATGCTTTCTAACAAAGATTTCTACATTCCCTAGCTGGTCTCTTTACTGTTTTCAAAGTGTCAACTGTTCAACATTTCAAAGCCAATTTTAATGAGCAAATACAGTCCCTTATCCACTCAACAACTTTCAATCAATATCTGAGGTGGTTTACTGGTCCTTTTTAGTCTGCTATTTGTTTCCACTGGTGCATTGCTTGCATTTTCTGTGTTGCTATTAATGTCTTTCTGAGGACTCTGATCAACATGTTCACTTTTAACATCTGCTGGCTTGCTTGGTGTACTGACAGATGATGCGTCACAGCTATGTGTTGGAGCCTGTGGTCACAGATCCATGCAGTTCCTTCTCAGTGGTGTCCCTCACTCTGTCAGGATCTGGTAGCAATGTGGAGTTACATCCTCTTGCACATATTCTTGCATGGGCCAAGTGCCAGAATCGTGGTCTCAGATTCACTCTTGATCTC
The DNA here is from genome assembly GCF_030144855.1 of Hypanus sabinus. Taxonomy (NCBI): domain Eukaryota; kingdom Metazoa; phylum Chordata; class Chondrichthyes; order Myliobatiformes; family Dasyatidae; genus Hypanus; species Hypanus sabinus. Next base: position 102,069,294 of record NC_082718.1, read on the forward strand.
CCGACTGCAGGACTAGTAGACTTTTCACAGTCTTGTCATTATTCTGTTTCTGTTTATCTTTTCCTTTCCCTTTAGCCATTTTGACCTTGTATGCTCATTTAGGTGTCAACAGGTGTTCATACACTGGGAGCTTAGCACATATGTGTTGACCCATCAGCATTTCAGCTGGTAAAAGGCCATTCCACAGTGGCGCACTTCTGTAAATCATTAGACTTTTGTGGAAATCTTCTCGTCCATCTCACACTTTCTTAATCAAGCCCTTAACTACCTTGACTGAACTCTCTGCTAGGCCATTAGATTTTGGGTGATGTGGGCTGGAAGTTATATGTGGAAACCCTACAAACATTGGCAGAGGACTCAAATTCACAGCTTGAGAATTGTGAATGATTGTCTGCTACTACTTCACACGGAACGCTATGCCTTCCAAATGCAGTTTTCAGGAAGGTGATAACTGCTTTGCTGGATGTTAATTTCAGTGTTGCAAACTCTGGGTAATTGGAAAAGTTGTGTGTTACGACAATATGACTCTTCCCATTACAATCAATCAAATCCACTCCAGCTTTGAAGTACAGCCTGTTTGGTACGGGGTGTGTGGTGTAAGTGGTTCTGATTGCTGCTTTGGTCTGTAGGTAAGGCATATTTCACATGAAGCAATGCTGGCTGATGTCTCGGTTCATTCTGGGCCAGTACATCACTTCACGAGCTCTATGTTTACATTTTTCTTCACCAAGATGCCCTTCATGTATTTTCTGGAGCATTTCCTTGTGTAGCAACACTGGAATCACAAACCTGTTCCCCTTGAATCTTCTGCTGCTGACGGTTCAGCTCTGCATGCAAGTAATCCTGGATGCACATTGGACAGCCTTTCTTAGCTGCTGGCCATCCTTTCCATATGGTATATGTGAGTTCCTTCTTTGTTTCATTTGACCCTGCTGTTTTCCTAATCCACTCTGTTCTATCAGGAGATACTGGAAGGGAGGTGACAATCATCATGTCAACAGAGGCCTGTGTATCAGCATTAATCTCTTGGTCACTCTTTTTTTCTTGCCAACTGCTCAAGGCAGCGCATCAGCAGCAAACATATATTTCCGTGGTGTGTAGATCATGTTCGCATCACATTTCTGCAGCCTTATCATTGTGCGCCGTGTTCTCATGGGATAGCCATTAAGTGGTTTGGACATACATAATTGAGACCAATGGTTTATGGTCTGTCACCATTTCAAAAGCTTGTCCATAGATGTACTGATGAAACCTGTCATGTGCTAGCGAGAAGTTCTTTATCTGTCCACGGTTTGCTTCCACACTTGTTAAAGCCCTCGATGTACAGGCCAGAGGTTGCCATGTGTTATCATGCTGCTGCAGTAGCACTGCTCCAAGGCCATGACAGGATGCATCAGCCGAGATCCTAGTACACCTTTCCAGGTCATAAAAATTCAACACAGCCTCTACAATTACGACTCTTTTCAGTGTCTGGAAACACTCTTCTTGCTCGTGAGACCACGTCCACTCATTTTGCTGCTCAAGGACAGACCTAAGTGGTGCTGACACAGTGGAGAGTTGACAGATGAACAAATTGACATGTCGTGTCCCGTCAAGCACCTGTCTCAGTCGTGTAGCGTGTTCATTCTTGGTGGACCCCCAGACGATGATGTCATCCATCATGGTTTGACAAACTTCTATAGATGTGCGATGGAAAGTGTGCTGACTGGCTGCATCATGGCCAGGTATGGGAACACCAGTGCCTTTGAATGGGATGTCCTACAAAATGTAGTGGATTGGGGCCAGAACATCATGGGTAAAGCCCTCCCAACCACTGAGCACATCTACATGAAACAATGTTGTAGGAAAGTAGCATCCATCATCAAAGATCCACATCACCCAGATCGTGCTCTTTTCTCGCTGCTGCCATAGGAAGAAAGTACAAGAGCCTCAGGAATTGCACCACCAGGTTCAAGAACAATCACTATTCCTCAACCATTCAGGCTCTTGAATAAAAGGGGATAACTACACTTATCTATTGAGATGTTCCCACAACCAATGATCTCATTTTAAGGACTCTTTATCATGTTATTTAATGTTCTGATGATTTATTGCTATTTATTTATATTTGCATTTTCACAGTTTGTTGTCTTCTACACTCTCCTTGATCTTTCATTGATCCTGTTATTGTTACTATTCTATAGATTTGCTGAGAGTGCCCGCAGGAAAAAGAATCTCAGGGTTGTATGAGGTGACATATATGTACTCTGATAATAGAATTTACTTTGAACTTTGAAATTCCCTCTTTTATCCTTGAGTGGACCTAACCTCCCCTTAGTTGTCCTCTTTTTCTCAATATAACTATAACGGTTTTGTGTATGCCCTTGATCCTGCTCACCAGAGCACATCATGGCCGCTTTTTGGTTTTCCATATCGCCTACTTGAGCACTTCTCTGCTGTCTTTATATTCCACTGGGGCCCAGTCTGAGTTTAGCTTCCTTATGCTTGCTTCCTTTACTGACTAAACTTAGGAGCTAAGTTTAAGGTCACCCAAAGTTTCCCTTTCTTACTATCCTTGTCCTTACTCCTTACTGGAACATATTGATCCTGAACTCTGATCAGCTGCTCTTTAATCAACTCCCACATGTTAGATGTAGGCTGGTCCAACAGCAGCCTCTCCCAATCAACGCCCCTCAGATCCTGTCTTATCCTGTCCTAATTTGTCATCTCCATTTTAGTACCTTCCCACAAGATCTGATTTTATCCTTACTCACAACAATCTTAAAACATAATGAGTTGTGGTCACTCTTCCCAGAATGTTCACTCACTATCAGGTCTAGTACGTTTTCTCCTCTAGTTGGATACTCCACATAATATTTCAAGAACCCCTCTTGGAGTCACTGAAGAAATCACACCCCATTTAAGCCTTTTGTAATAAGGAAGCTCCAATCAATACTGTGGAATTTGAAGTCTCTCACTACGACAATGCTGTTGCTGCTGCACCCTTCCATAATCTCTCTACGTATCACTTGCTCATTCTTGGTGCCTATTGGGTGGGGCAGGGGCTGGAGCTATAGGACAATCACATCAATGTGTTTGCACCCGTCTTATTTCTGAGCTCCACAGAAATTGCCTCTGCGTAAGAGCCCTCCGGCATGTCCCTTCTGAGTACTGTGTGACTGTGGTGAACTACATATACCTGTCTGGACACGCGCCCCCCCCCCCCCCCCCCCGGCGGACTGCTCCTGTGGCTCCTCCCACAGACCCTGGTATAAAGGCGATTGGAGGCATTGCTCCTCCCTCGGTCTCCAGGATGTTGTGTGATGGTCTCTTGCTGCATTTTCCCTCATCATTAGTAACCTCTCCAGTTTTAACCCCGGCTCTTCCCCCAGCTAAAACAATAAAACCAAGGAGCACTGAGGTGCCAGTCCTGTCCCTTACTCAATCAGGCATCTGTAATGGCAATGACATTATAATTCCAAGTACTGACCTAGGCTCTAAGTTTATCCTCCTTACCCATAATACTGCTAAAATTGAAATACCCACATTTTCAATCATCTGTCCCACAATGTTTATTACCCTGATATTGGTTGCCTTTTCTTTCTGTTTTATTTGTGATACCATCTTTCATTTGCTCAATCTGTTTCCCTGTTGCAGTAGTCGCCATACCAGTCTACAACCTCTTGAGTGGCACTAGCGAACCTCCCAGCACGGTTATTGGTTTGTACAGGTCCCAAATGCCTTGGAAGGGAGCCCACTGATCCATAAATCTGAATCTGAAGCTTTCACTCCTGGACCCACTCCTTAAATTGCACTATATATCTCATCTCACTAGAATCTGACCTTAAGCACAACCCCAGAAGTCCTGCTCTCTAATTTTCTATTTAGCTGCTGACAATCCCTTTACGAGACCTTATCCACACTCCTGCCTATGTCATTGATAACAGTATGGACCACAACCACCTTTAAGAATGCCCTTATCGAAATATGTATATGGCAGCATTTACTTTCTTAAAATTCATTTTCTTGCAGGCATTTACAAGGAAACAAAGAAATTCAAAATAACTTATGAAAATTTATACATAAACAAAAACTGAGAAGCAATCAGTATGCAAAAGAAGACAATTGTGCAAAAAACAAATACTGCAACCATGATTGTAGAGTCCTTGAAAGTATATCTGTAAGTTGTGAAATCAGTCCAGGGTTGTGCTGACTGAAGTTATACATGCAGGTTCAGGAGCCAGATAATTATAGGGTAGTATTTGTTTCTGAAACTGGTAGTGGAGGCCTGAGGCTCCTGTACCTCCTGCCAATGGTAGTAGCAAGAAGAGAGCATGGCTTGGGTGGTGGAGGTCCTTGATGATAGATGTTGCTTTCTTGTTTTTTTTTAATGTTTCCTGACTTTCCATATCTTTCAGAAGGAGCATTCCACTCCTCTTACTCCCCTTACTGCTATTTTGTCTACACTAAGGCAAAAGTCACAGATTAACTCTATCTCTCCATGACTCTGAATAAAAGTGAGTGGGAGGGCAGAAACAGAGGTTGGAATCAGACAAGGAAGGGATGATGGACAAATGTTGTCAAGTAGGGGAGGGGTAAGAAGAGTGAAATCCAGTGCATAGGTCTGAGGGTGATGGGCAATTGGAAGCAGGTGAGATGCTGGGCAAAGAGAGTGATTGGCTGTGGTCACCCAATCACATTTTAGATTCTATATTATTAAGGAGATTGCATCATAGTCATTGCATGTTCTGTACTCAGAAGAAGTGCAAGTGACTGCTGCTAATGGAAAAGGAAGAACTATCGAGGCCTAGAGAACTACAGCACAGATAGGGGCTTTTCAGCAGGTCTAGTCTGTGCCAAACTATTCTTCTTCCTAGTCCCGTCTAGAAAGAGGTAATAGGGCAGGTATTAGGACTGATTAGATATCTGCATTAATGAGCAGGTGTTCAGATGTTTTCTCAATAAAGTGACCACTGAATGTCTGTAAAACTCAACTGCTGAAGGAACTCAGTAGCTCAAGCAGCAGCTGTAGAGGCAAAAGGATGGATCGGTGTTTTAGGTTGAGATCCTGCATCAGGACTGAGTGCAGAGAGAAGATGGAGGCTTTTTTTTTGGGCTGAGACAGAGGTTGATGGCTGATGGTTAGAACTGGATGGGGCAATACCTTATCTTCCATCTGGTGTGCTACAGCCTTCAGAACTTTCCACATTATTCAACTTCATAAAGCTCCCTTTATCCGTCTGTATCACACTGCCTAGTTTTCTGTGGTATTGGTTCAGTTTCTCTCTATTCATTACTACAGCTGGAATTTTGGGCATGTCCTGGGTTCTGCATTTCACAAAGTCCACATTGTTATTTGTGATCTCACTCTGATGATCCCTAGAAGTGATAAACTGAGGGCACAGGTAGTCATGGGCAAGTGTATTATTAGTGAAACATTACTGGAATGGAACCTCAACAGACTAGCAGTGACATTGAGATGCCAAAAAATAAAATGGATTATTGCTTGAATAATAATAAAGATTATTAGACAGGAAAGGAGTGGAGGGTTATGGGCTGAGTGCGGGTAGGTGGGACTAGGTGAGATTAAGAGTTCGGCATGGACTAGGAGGGCCGAGATGGCCTGTTTCCGTGCTGTGATTGTTATATGTTATATGGTTATATAAACAAAGATTATTATAAAATAAAGAATCATAAAGATAATTTCTCTTTATTGATGGAATGCAATTGCTGCTTGTAAGATCTGCATTTACAAAGATGATGATAAGCCTTTCTGCATGAATTTCTGCAGTCCTTCTGAGGATTGCTACAGTCCTGTTGGATAAGATTTAGGCTCAGTGACAACCAAAGTACAAGCAACCCCTGTGTGATTGCAGTTCAGGTAATGAAATTTGTTCTTGCAGAATTTGCAAATCACTACCAAAACATACCGGGATATGGAACACAAGTTCACCCTTGTGAAATTTACATAATAAATAAATACATGTGAAATATCTGTTTCAACTCACATTTTGTATGCATGTGCAATTACATGTTTATATGCAGTTTTGCATTACAGTAAATTTTAATATAGAACATTGTATGAAAATGCACCCCTAGTAGCACAGGTTTGCCTATATACAGTACTGTACAAAAGTCTTAGGCATATATATAGTAATTTTATTGCACTCTGCTGCTGCTGTTGCAAAAATAGCAACATTCTGAACACATGTGAGTAATAATAAACCTGATTCTGATATGTGGATTGAGAGTAGAAAGGGAACGGGGAGAGGAGAATCATGGTTGGGAAAGACAGACGGGAGAGGGGAGGGAGCGGGAAGAACCAGAGAGACATTCTGTAATGATCAACAAACCAATTGTTTGGTATCAAGTTACCTTCTCTGGTGTCTCAGGGCTGGGTGTGCCTGCACCTGCATCACCCCCACCCCACCCACCCTTGGCATTCCTTCCCTACCACCAGTCCCACTGTCCTTGCACTACCCTCATCATTCCCAACATTCTTTGCTCCTACCAGATTTACAAACTCCACGTTGACAAGTACAGCACTGTGTAAAAGTCTCGGGTACCCTAACAGCATATATGTGCCTAACACATGTGCAGAGTACTGCAGTAATGTATTTTGTGAATTAGGATGGGATGTGATTTAGGGTTGGTGTTTTTCACAGCATCTAGTGCCTTTGTTCTTGAGGAAGATTGGGAGAGGTCATGTGTTTGGGACCTCATATCTCAGGCTGTCGGAGCAACTTCTTCATCTGCAGTGCATTTTGTAGATGGTATACATTGCAGATGGTGTTGCAATAAATTAATGCACAGAGTGGTGAGTGGGGCACCAGTCCAGCAGCTGTTTTGCCTGCATGGCTGTGCTTGCAACTGCACTCATCCAGGGAATAGGAGAGCATGCTGTTCCCCCCTTGAAGGAAAGATTCAGGTTATGAAAGGGCGAATCACATGCTCTAGCAATATCCTCGCTGCTGTTGTAGCATCAGCTTTTATGTATTGGTCCAGTAGAGATTCAGGAGAAGTATTATTCCACAATCCCTCCTTTACCTAAAGGCTGGTGGGAGCTGGAGTGGGGACAGCTGAGCGAATTCTATCCTAACATTAATAATGTCACAGATCACCTGAAATGTATTTGTGAAAACACTTCATCAGTGTTTAGTAAGCCCAAGAGAGGGCATCCTACTGGACGTAGTTTTAGAGAATGATCTTGGGAATCTTGATCAGTGGCAATCGTATGCGATGTGAAGACTTTGGTTTGTTGTGAGATGCTTTAGGGAAAGAATAAAGACTGGGGTAAAAATGCTTAAATACAGGAAATGCTGGAGCAATGCATAAGAAGTGGAGAAGCTCAGTGGGTCAGGCAGCATCTATAGAGATAGAACCGGAGTTAACACTTCATAGAATATTACAGCACAATGGAGGCCCTTCAGCCAGGGATATGCCGACCTTTTAACCTACTCCAAGATCAATCTATCCCTTCCCTCCCTATATAGCCCTCCATTTTTCTGTCATCCAGTTGCCTATCTCAGAGCTTCTTAAATGCCTCTAATGTGTCTGCTAATGACTTCCCAGCAAAGAAGCAGTGAATGTTTTAAATTGTGGTCTGGCAGTTTCACCATACAGAGACGAAATGGGAAAGCTGCCTGAAGATATCCAAGCAACAAGCACAGAGGTTGCTGAACACCTGATATAACACCGAGATTACAGACTGTAAAGAGAGAAGCAGTGTTAATGTTTCAGGTAGTTTCTAACTTGTGGAAAACAAGGAGAATGGACAGAACAAAAAGCATTTACACTCGGTGGCCACTTCATTATGAGCCTCCTGTACTTAATAAAGTGACCACCAAGTATGTTCATGGTCTTCTGCTGGTGAAGCCCATCCACTTCAAGGTTGTGGGCTCAGAGTTGATCTTTTGCAGACCACTGTTGTAATGCGTATTTATTTGAGTTACTGTTGGCTTCCTGTCAGCTTGAACCAATCTGGCCAAACTCCTCTGATTTCTCTCATTTACAAGGTGTTTTCGCCCATAAACCTGTTGCGCACTGGATGATTTTTTTTGTTTCTCGCACCGTATTTTATAAGCTCTAGACTGCTGTGCATAAAAATCCCGGGAGATCAGCAGTTTCTGAAATACTCAAACCACACCTTCTGACACCAAGAATCAATCCATGGTCGAAGGCACTTGAATCTCATTTTTTCCCTATTCTGATGTTTGGTCTGAAAAACAGCTGAACTTCTTGGCCGTATCTGCATGCTTTTATGCATTGAATTGCTGTCGCATGATTGGCTGATTAGATATTTGCACCAGCAAGCAGTTGGACAGGTGTACCTCATAAAGTGGCCTCTGAGTGTATGTGATTGAATTGAAATCACGTCATCAAAGAGGCACCTGTAGCTTTGGTAGTGGCCACTTGGAGAAAGTGTACAGAGAGGAAAGAGAAGACAAAAACAGAAGTTGCTGAAATTATGAGATACAGGACACAGTGGAAATATGAAAGGACTGCACACTGGTAAACTTCAACAGCTGGGCAGCTGGCCTAAAATTGGAAAACAATTATCTGGAGATGCTGTAGATCTGTAAAACTAAAACAGAAAATGTTTTAAAAGATCAAGTTGTGCAAATCATACAGAGAAGGAGGAAGAGACAGCAGGCCACACCAACACAAACATGAGATTTTGCCCTGCAAAACCAGATCTTCCAAGCCCTTGGGACTTATCTTTCAGCCTTCAGCATTGTTTTGTTCTTCAGCCAGTTGACAGAAGCTGGTTTAGCTGATGATGTGAGATTATTGAATTCAATTTTGAGCTCTCAGGGCTAAGTGCCTTGTAATAAGAACAGTATGAACAGTTTGTACTGAAGTTCTAACCTGATGGAGGAGTCTGGTACACGAAGGTTAAACAATAAGACTGCAGTAGTTGATATTTAATAATAATCTAAGGGCTTGGACTAATATGTTCCCAAATGTCAAAAAAGGGAAATTTTCAAATATCAGGAAACACAACACAAAAAGACAAAAAAGAGGAAATTTCTAATATCTACCAACAGCTCATCACTTTGGAATGAATAGGGAAGCATAGAAGCTGATGGTGTGAAATTTTAAGGAAAATTACATAAATATATGTACAAATATTGGCAGATCAAATCAAGGAAGACAATAATATTTTTATAAAAATGTAGAAGGAAAGAGACCAAAGCAGCAAGCAAACTTACTTTGGACTACAGTCTCCATAATCTCACCTGGAGGATGTACTAGGGAAGGTCTGACATACTTGCAAACATGACCTTCTTCACATAAGAAGACAAGTTCGTCAAGTGGCAATATTGATAACAGTTTTAACGAAGTAAGTTAAAACTACTGAATGCATTATCCATGAATGTAAAGGCTTTGAACATTTTATTTGTATATCTTTTTTTATTATGAGTCAAGTTTATTTTGTTTAAAAAATGCAGAACAAAACTCAGCACTGGTCTCCCCCTCAGTTGCTTGCTCCCATTGCCAAAGGTTTTCTCCTGGATTTGCAGCATAGATTCTGCAGCTAGAGGTACATTAGACCTAATCTACACCATGCAATGCTCCAAGAGAATTGAAGCTAGTAGCACCAAACAATTTGCATGTCCTTTCTTAACTTCACTAAAGCCTTGGATTCCATTAACCGGTAAGGACTGTGACACTCCCTTCGAACATTTAGTTCTCCACATTTGTTCCATGATAACATGTGAGTTGTGACCCTAAATTGACAGGTCTACATCAGACCCAATCTCAGTCAATGCTACATGTCACCTCCAACAAATTACCTTAAGTAGTGGAGGTAAGGAGAAATGAGTCCAACCTGCTGAAGCAACACTCCAGAACCAAGGTCACCCAAGCAGATTTAGCTTTCTCCTCAGAGCTACATATGATGTGCTTCCCTCACCAAAGAAAACCTCCACCAGCGGTACGGTGACCTGTACCCTGTGCCCAGTTCTGGCAACCCTCAAGCATATCCTGGCAAGCTGCAAAACCAGCCTCACACAAGTGGCTTCACAACCAGGTCTTGAAGAGTCTGGCAGCACCAGTTGGGAACAAGAGGATAGCAACCAACTCCCTGCCCCCAAAGAGTGACTAACACTGTGGCACCAGTAGCTTTCATCTGGAACGGAGGAAAAAGACCAACTAATCTCCCTCCTAAGCCGGAAACAGGGCCAATGAACTTGGCCTGTGAATGGGAAATGGTGGTGGATGTCAATAAACAACTCACCCTTCCTCTGGAAATTGCTACCACCAACCATAGGCCAGACTTGGTTCTCTGGTCCAACTCATTACAGATCAGCTACATCATGGAACTCACAGGCCTGTGGGAGGATTCAGTGGCTGAAGCATATGAACACAAGAGGCTACGCCTTGCAGATCTGGCAGCTGAAACTCAGCACTGGAGCTGGAAAACCAAAGTTTGTCCTGTGGAAGTGGTTTGGAGGGGATTTATAACCACATCCACCACCAAACTGCTGAAGCGGCTAGGGATCCATGGGCAGACTCTACGGCAAACCTTCAGAGCCACATCAGAGTTGGTGGAAAGGAGGAGCCACTGGCTTCGGATTGAATAAAAAGACCCCTCCTGGGCTCCAAGATAGCATCAAGAGAGTGGGAGGACGCAACGGGGGATGGATGCCAGAAGTCATTGTCGAGCCTTCCAGAGACGTATGGGCTAAGATGGAACAGCAAGGAAGGGGGGGGGGGGGTGCCCACTTGAAAACACCTGTGTGTCAACCCTGTGCCACTCCCAACATCAAGGCAGTCTTGAGCAAGTGCACAATGGAAATTAACATCCTGTGTTTTTTTGATTTTCTACAAATATAATTGAAATTGATCCAGTCTTTCACTTAATGATATTGCATCACTGGATTTGCCAGGCGGAGTTACTAAAATGAATTAAGAAATGAGAATTACTCTTTTTATTACAGTGATGTTCTTTACTATTGTGATTCCTTCACCCAACACTGTGTTTCTTTAAGTTTGTAAGAGACCCCACTAAGCATTGGAAAAACTGGTTATTTTGGATTTAAGCTCTATTAAAGTGGAGATTCAATAATTGAGTATTCAGCGAGAAACACATGCGTTGTGGAGCCAAATGAGTTTCACTGTCAGCAGCTGGAACTAAACATCATATTCAAGCTCTTTGAACTTACAGTTGGTGGAGCTGGATTTTTAGTATGTGTAAGACTCCTGTTGTCAACTGTGATCTAATTCATGGTGGAACAACAAAGGGCAGTGGCTTGCTTCAGGTTGGAGATATCATTGTGGCTGCCATTGTCAAGCTGCTTGCTGACATGACCTATGAACGTGCTCTGGAGATGCTGAAGAACATAACCCCAGGCTTCTTTACTCACCTGGAGACAACCTTCATGAGTGATGGAACACCAAAAACTGTACATGTTACAAAAATGTTGGCAACTGAGCAACTCTCCCATTGATGGTGGTCAGGACAGTGACAACTTTAAAACTGAAGACAAAAAGCTTAGTGACATATTTAACCCAACCACAGTGACATGGGACATGAGATTCCAGAGAAGCCTAGTCCCCCAATTGAAATGATGTCTTCAGCTATTATTAATGCTTTGAAAGGAGAGGATCCCTGTGCCAACACTAGCAACTTGAAGAGAAACAATAAAACTGAGAATGGTGAACTTCGTAAAGCAATTGAACCCATATTAGATCTACTGAAGCTAAAGAAATATGGTAAACACGAGGAATTCTGCAGATGCTGGAAATCCAAAGCAACGCACACAAATTGCTGGAGCAAACTCAGCAGGTCAGGAAAAGAAATATGATGTTGGACTCTCAGTTGGACAGGTGGACAAGCATTAAAATGTTGCCAAATATTTCTCTTTTCTATTCTGGTTCTATTATAAAAAAGAGATTAAGTAAGAAAAAACATTTCCAGAGGCTTGTGGAAAGATGTTGTATGGATGGGGTTCAGTTGACAATGACCAGGTCACCAGGTTGTGTGAGAGCACACCTGTTGCTTTCTCCTTTCTAGTGGTCCCATGCAATATCCTGAATTCTATCTTCCACATCTAAACAGGTCAAAGTTATTTATTTATTTATCTATCTATTTATTTATGTATGTATGTATTTATGTATTTATTGAGATAGAGTGCAAAAATGTGTAAGTGAGATCTTGAATTTATTGGTATCACATGTGAGTTCCTCTTAGAGATGCAGGGTAGAAAGAGGCTATCTGAATTATCCTCATTCAATGTCTTTAACTTCTTGCTGTGCCATTGGTCATAGAGTGATAGACCATACAGCACAGAATGAGGCTACTTGTGCCACACGATTATGCTGCCAAATCCTATTGACCTGCACATGGACCCTAGCCATCCATACCCCTCCCATCCACGTACCTATTAAAAATTAAATGTTGAAAGTAGACCCACACCAACCACTTCATCTGGCAAGGAGTTTCCTTCATTATGGTAAGTAATGAGAAGACCAGTACAGATCTCGGCACTAGTTCTCTGACTACTACAGGGTTACTTCAGACCAGTTCTTGCACTATCTCAGCATGTCAGGGGCCTATCATACCAGAGCTTGTGCAGCAGGATAGCTTTCACTGTAACACCTAACAGAAAAATATTGCAATATTTGAATTCCAAAATAAAAACTTGAACTATTCTTTATTGCAGCTTATAGTATTTTTTATGTATTGCACTGTACTACAGCCGTAGGACAGCATATGTCAGTGATAATAAACCTGATTCTGATTCCAAATCTGACTTGCTTTCACTCTTTTTTGAGGGTTTTGAGGGTTCTTGGATGACTAATGATGCCATTTTTGGAACCATGGGCCATGTGATGGGATGGAAGGTGGTTGGTTGGTGGAATGTTGCAAATTCTCAAGAATAAGATCTTAAATTCTTGACCAAGAGAAAATCTGCAGATGCTGGAAATCCAAGCAGTGCGCACAAAATGCTGGGGGAATGCAGCGGACCAGGCAGCAGCTATGAACAAAAAATACAGTTGATGTTTCGGGCTGAGACCATTCGGCAGGATGGAAAAATTTTTTGAATATTTTCTTCTGCCTGCCTGGTAATCTCCTCCCAGATGAGAGCTCAGAGTGTCTGTTTTAGGAGTCTAGAGCTGGGCATGTGATCAACACAACCAACTTCAACGTAGCTGAATGAGTGTGACAATGCCCTCAAAGATGGGGATGTTGGCCATGAAAAGGACATTGAAATTGGTTCTCATTCCAGTGAATTTTGAAGAGTTTTTGGATACAACAGTGATGCATTTTTCCCAGTGCCTTGAGATACCTGTTGTAGGTAGTCAAGATCTCAGAGTCATTTCAGAGGGCCAGATTTAAGAATCTGTGCTTCTAATACCCTCTTCCTCATTTGATCAGCGACTGTGCTGATGTGTTGAAGACATTGTCTGACTTGGCTTGCAGAATATGGGAAGACCAATGGTGAACAATTATTGACAGATTGGCAGCAGACCTTAGTCTTGTGATGTTAAGGGTCATCCTCTTGAATGCTTTGGTGAATGAGTCAACAACATCTGAGAGTTTTGCCTTTAAGATTGCCAACACAAGTGTCAACTGCATACTCAGCATGTCTACTGGTGTTTCCGTGAACTTGATTCTGGAGTGTTGTGACTGTACACTGAATAGCTTCTCATTAATTCTAAAAATTAGCTCCACTGTAATGTGAACTTTGCAGGAGGTAAGGTTGGGCAATAGTGGAGAATTTGCAACATCTGTCAGGAAACAGTTTGAGACCAATCAAAATGGGTGGAACTAGAAGAACTTGAACAGCTTCTGAAGTTATTAAACTGTCATCAAAACAAAGCTGAAGCTGCTGAGCAGGGGTCATGGGAGACTATTAAGATGGGTTCTGAACAAAAGTGCAATTACATTTAAATTAGAATGAAACAGGCAAAACTATTTAAAGTGGCATGAGGGCAAAACTGCTCATTTCAGGAGATACCATTTAAAGAAGGTAGAAGGAAAGATTTGCCTAAAAATGTGTTGTCATGAAAATGCTGGGGTCCATTAAAATGGAAATAATAAAGTGGAATGGTATCAATAACAGGATTAGGCAGAGTCACAATTATTCTATGAAATGGAAATTGTGTTTGGATAACTTTATTGGAGATCTTTAGGGATATACATTAACTAGTAGGGTGATTAAAAAGAACCAGTGGATACAATATATTTGGATTTCCACTGGGTATTTCATTTAGTTCTACAGAAAAATTATTAAAATTCATAATTATGTAGCAGCATATGCAGACAATAGTTTCTTGATATAAAATAGTTAGGATAAGCATGTCCTTTTTGGGTTGAGCATTGTAAATAGTTGAAGCCCCAACACTAATCCCACAGGTTTACAGGGATACAGTTAACAATGACCCCAACTTTTATTAATGACACTTGAAGTTAAAGATGCGTGACAAAGATGTGTTGCTCGAGAGGAGAAAGTTGGTTTGGTGGGGGGGGGGGGGTAGAGAGTGAGATAGAGAAGGACAGAATGAGGCGGAGAGGGGGAGATTAAGGTGAGCAGAGAGAGAGGGTCCATGCTAATTTACTGGCCTGTCTCCCCAGTTGCAATATCCTCCCATGTACAATAGTCAATACATTGTATGTGAAGACAGGTTCCACATAAGCACATAGGATGTTAATTGATGATGTTTCAGGTAAAATTACTTTGCTTAATTAACAAAAGATTTTATACCAACTCAATGTGGAAGCAATTCTCTTCTTAGCTACCTTGTGGTACATTTTCCAATTGCTTCACATATCCACAGTGGAAATAAAAGGCACTTATCCCTTCATCAATCACATCTTTTGTAGCCTCTCCTTGAAATGGAAGTTTTATATTATTCCTTTCCGTACTTTCCATAGAGACTCAGAACCATTTACCTTCACTATTTCTTGGGTCCAATCAGGAAGGTCCCTGGGTTAATGCATTTATATGTTTACATATATTTATAAATCCCATAGTTGTTCAGCCTTCCACATTTTGTCAGTCTTCGTACTTATTTCAATACTTTGATGGAAGCTCATTCCTTATTAGTCTTCTCCAAGAAAACTTTGGTCACACATGAACAGACTTTATTGGATATTCGTCATTTACTTGGTTCTTGATAACATAGCAATGATTTCCAAAAATAAACTGGATCTAATTCAAAGCAGTTGATTTGAAATCAAAGCAAGCCATTATCTTTTAATACGCATTGTGTACAGAAATATGATTGTTTCAGTTGCAAAGGTTAATTGATATTTTTATTTACTTCTTGGAATGTGGGTATCGTGGGTAAGGTCAGAATTTATTGCTCATTCCCAGACCTACTGGCACATTATTTACCCAAGAATGATCCCGTACTTTAGTAAGATTTCTTTTATGCTCTTGGCTGCTTGTTGGTCATCAGCTGTATGATCAATAACACTGGTAAACTAGCTCACAATTGCATTGTTCCAACTGGCTTATCTCAATACACACTGTAAACAAAAAATTCCAAGGAATTCTTCTCAGCTGGACAAGCAGCATCCATGGATGAGAATATTCAGTTAACTTTATGGGCTGAGACTCTTCATCATCTCAGTTCCAAAATGTCAGCTGTTTATTCACCTTCGTACATGCTGCCGGACTTGTTAAGTTCCTGCAGCATTGTGTCTGCATGTGTGTGCGTGTACGTGTGTGTTGTTTTGGTACATGCAGAACTACTTGTGTTTCTGGTGAACTGAGATAGAAAGCAGAACATAATGGATTGTGAGTAAGAACCTAAGCCTCATCAACTCAAGCCACAGGACACCGACAGTTCAGTTTGTCTTGCATATTTGCATGTACTAGCTCAAGCAAGTATAAAGGGTTGGTTGTCATGTACTAGCACATCTGCTGCTCCTCTGAATTCCCAATTTGGTCTGGTGGTAGAGCACAACTGTGCTGGAGAGAGAGCACAGCTACACTTTGCACCTGACCCATCAGCTTTATAGGCTGGTCTATTGCATCTGAATGGTATTGGAACCCCTGAGGGAAAAGGTAAAATTACATTATTTTACATTCTAATGTTTTTAATTGTTAGTATTTTAGGTGCTCATTAATGCATTTATAGTTTAATCCTGGACCTTTTCTCCTCTACCTTTTATTACTTTTAATTTCATAAATGCCCTGGAATAGTTTTTTAATTGCATCTGAATATCACAGTTTTATTAAGAAAATTTCCAAAACGGCGTCGGTAAGCCAGTAACGTTCTGTGAGCGACATACACCCCCTTGTTATGTTTTGTAATTCTAAAAAATTAAACTAATTGCAAATAAAACAAGAGAGTCGAGAATACTAGTCTACATTTGTGTAGATGGCTACTTTCTTGATTCCTCTGGGCACCATGGTCTTTCCCTGGTCCAATATGCTTTCCAACCAGAGGCCTAGAGGTTGGCACCAACACCTGTTTGCCCTCTGTTAGGCAATGGTTCATGGCATACAGCATGGAGACATATGTGGCATCCAGTACTTTAATTAATTTGCTTTCAGTTGATTCTGTGCAAGGTGTGTGACATGCAAATGGTGGATGAATTTCCAATCAAGTTGTAGTTACCTCAGCCAGTCGTGCTGCCGCAATGCTAGACCTCCTACTTTTTCCACAGACAAGCTCAGTGTGGCTTTTTGGTTGTTGTATTTCACTGTTACAAATGTGATTCCCAGAGGAATTTTCTTTTCTTCAGTGTAAATTCTTAGTTCATTATCTACAGTAACTTTTAAATGCTGTTCAAGCTCATTTTGTGGAAGGACTGAAACAGCCAAGCTAGTGTCCAATTCCATTTTAATTAATTTGCCACTTACTTCTGGAGTAAGCCATATTGATTGTCTATTGTTAGTTTTCATGTTGAAAATCTCAAGGCTGCTCAGGCCTGCATCACTCTCACCATTAGTAAATTCTTCCTCAGCAGCATGCTGATTATTGCTGTTTTTCAAACTGCAACTTGACTTTTTATCTTTTTCTCTTCTCTTGCCTGTGCAGTCCATTTATTCTTGTCTGCCCGACATGCTCTTTGTATGTGTCCCACTTTGTTGCATTTTCTGCAGGTTTCTCCTTTAAATCTGCACTGGGCTGATGTAGGTGTGCCCCTGCCACAATGATAACACAATTTGGCCAGGCCAGTTTCTGTTTAGACATTGCAATTTTCTTCACACTCACTTCCATTGCTAACCCCATTGCATTTCTAACTGCTGTTTCCATTGATACAGCTATTTCAACTGTTCTTTTAAATGTAAGCTGTACTTCAGTTAGGAGCCATTTTGAACACGTTCTTGTAAGATTCCACAAACTGAATGATCTCTCAGTGCGTCATTGAGCCCGTTACTGAACTGACAATGCTGAGACAATCTCTTCAACTGAGTCACATATGCTACCTTTTGATCCTGCTTATGAAACCCATTTGATTATTATCCCAAGGTACACATTGTTTATGGGCCCATGAATTCTTCTGTTTTCTGCCTTTATTTAACTGAATGTGTCTTTTCTTCCAAAGAATATAAGTGGAGCAGCTTTTTTTTTTGAACTCAACAATTCTCACTGCATTTTTTAAAACTTGAACGTCTCGCTGCCTGTCATCTTTGGTTCATTCAAAACTTTTTGTTGCCACACAAGTGTTTTGTAACTTGAGAACATTAAACTAACTGGAAGTGAAACAAGAGAGCTGGAATGCGTGTCTAAGTTTATATTTACTTGAAGCAAGTCATACACTTATCACATGGTAATGTCGCTGTCATCGGGAAGAAGGAATAGAAACCATAGGACTCTCAGCCCCAGGTTCAGTAACAGCTACTACCCCTCACCGTCAGACTCCTGAACCAGAGGGGATAATGTCACTCAACTTCACTTTCCCCATCACTGAAATGTTCCAACAACTTATGGACCCACTTTCAAGGACTCTTCATCTCATGTTCTGGATATTTATTGCTCCTTTAGTCCTTTATTATTATTGTTATTTCTTTTATTTTCTTTCTTTTTGTATTTGCACAGTTTGTTATCTATTGCACTCTGGTTGTCTACCCTGTCGGTGCAGTTTTTTCATTTTTTTCTATTATGGTTCTTAGATTTATTGAATTTGCCTACAGGAAAGTGAATATCAGGATTGAACAATGTGACATCTATGGAATTTGAAATATGTGGAATATCAAAGATCAGTGGGTTATTCTAGGTGTGGACGAGGTCCAGCTCCTGGCCGCGTGGTGTGTCGACAACAACCTGGCCCTTAACGCCCAGAAGACCAAGGAGATCATTGTGGACTTCAGGCATGCGAGGAGCCACACTCACATCCCCATCTACATCAATGGAGCAGTAGTGGAGCGTGTATCAAGCTTCGAATTCCTGGTGTCCTCATTTCCGAGGATCTCACCTGGCCCCTGAACTCCTCCATCCTGATCAAAAATGCGCAACAACGCCTTTATTTCCTGTGGAGCATCAATAAAGCTCACTTCTGTCCCAGGATACTGACAGACTTTTACCACTGTACCATTGAGAGCATACTCACCAACTGCATCTCAATGTGGTATGGCAATTGTCCCATATCAGACTGCAAAGCACTCCAGTGGGTGATGAAAACTGCCCAGCGGATTATCGGCACTCAGTTGCCCACCATTGAGAACATCTACCATAAACACTGCCTGAGCAGGGCGAGAAACATTATCAAAGATGCATCTCACCCTAACCATGGACTTTTTACTCTCCTCTCATCCAGTAGGCACTACATGAGCCTCCGGTCCCGCACCAGCAGGCACAGGAAGAGCTTCTTCCCTGAGGCTGTGACCCTGCTGAACCTCACATCACAGCGCTAAGCAGTATTGCACCCATATTGTACTGTCTCAGTACTTTTATATTTGTGTGCTGTAGCACTTACTTTTTAATCGCAGTTCTTTTGTAAATAACATTATTCTTTGCATTTCTGGTTAGATGCTAATTGCATTTCATTGGCTTTGTATCTGTACTCAGCACAATGACAATGAAATTGAATCTAATCTAATGTTATGGCTATGTGCTGGAAGGCTGTTCTGTCTGGTGTATACAGAGTCAGAACGTTAAGTGCCAGGCAGGTGTGTTTTGCTCCAGACCCCAGCACCTGCAGTCTCTTGTGTCTCTGTTCATATATATAGCTGGGTACTATTTCTGATGAGTCTGATCAACATAGCTCAGCCCATTAAAAATCCAGTCTCATTAATAAGCTCTTTTTAAAAAAAGAAAATGGGATTATTCAATGATAATGAAATGATTTATATTTATCTACAGTGTGTTCTTTCAAATAGGTTTGGTGTCACAACTGTGAAATGACTTATTATTCATTTGACACCATTATTGATAATAATAATTCCTAAAAATTGTTCTCATGTAGAAATCACTGATGAATGGGATAATTACCTAGAAAGTTTCTCTTAATCACCAGCAGCTTACAGGCAGTTTAATAAGGGCTGTGACTCCATTTCCAAAACCCGCCGCTTATTTATTGCTGTTATATAACAATGATGAATGCTGTAAGACTCTTTTTTAATCACTGAACTAATCAGAGCAATGTTCCCATATAGGGACATGGTGGACTTAAACCAGCGGTGCCTGCACCTTCAAAGTGAGAATGAAAAAGTTCCTAATGATCTGCAGACAGTTCTTCCTAATCCATTTTCAAAGCAGGTAAAAGAATTCAAATCAGCACTGGTTCTGGATATATGAAATTATGAACTTTAAATATATGGCTTGTGTTAAAAATGGATCTTATTTATTTTACGAGTTATGCATGATTGTTTATCAATTACAATTTTATTGCTCAGTTCCAAAAAACACAAGGAAAGAAATCTTTCCCCAGTGTACAGATTGTGCTAAATCAGTGATAGAGCTTCATAATGTGTTACACTTCATGTTCAAAGGACATAGGAAACAGATTTCCAAGGGAGAAGTTCAATATCCACATATCACAATATTGCATATTTAGCCCATGTAACTGATGTTACATTTTAACATCATAATATTCATAATTGAATTGAATTGACTTTATTTTTACATCCTTCACATACATGAGGAGTAAAAATCTTTACATTGTGTCTCCATCTAGATGTGTAATGTGCAATCATTGTAATTTATAATAATTCATATTAAATAGTACAATCAATGTAATATATACACTCAATTCAGTGTGAGTTCATCAGTCTGATGGCCTCATGGAAGAAGCTGTCCCGGAGCCTGTTGGTCCTGGCTTTTATGCTGCGGTACAGTTTCCCAGATACTAGCAGCTGGAATAAATTGTAAAAAAAAAATCAAATGGAAAGTATTCCGATCTTTTCTGTTACAGGCTTGGCTAGCATTTTTGTCCTTGAGAGAGTTATGGTGAGGTACTGTATTTTCTCAAACTCAAGCAGTCTCTCTTCTGAGTGTACTTCCCGAAAGCTGTCTTGATTTCAAGTTCAGTCATGATGAAATCATGGCAAAGTGTTTCCAAACCAGGTAACAGTACTGAAAGATGCTTCAAAAGGACTAGTAAAATCATTATAACCGAAGCCAAAGGTTGAAGTCCAGAGCTGGGCAAGACTGGAGACAGAAAGCCTGAAGGTCAAAGACCGAAGTCAGCGACTCTGGAGCTAGAGGCTTGGAAGTCGAGTCTGCAAGTTTGCTAAAGTCTGGAAAACTGTAAACAGCCTGTCCTGGGGTGAAAGGCCTGCCTGTGTGGGTGGGGAAGGGGGCTTGTTTTGGTGGTGTTGTCTTGTTCTGTTGTTGTTGCTACTTGTTTTGTCCTGCTGAACATTGTGAGCATGCTGTGATGGCACCAGACTGTGTGGTGACACTTATGGGCTGACCACAGCATTGACGAAGGGGTTGAAGATGCTTCAATGTCCTAAGGCTGGAATGATTGACTTCCTATGCTATAAACATCTACCTTTGTAGGAGTATTACTGCAACCACTGGTTTATCTCTTAATGTGCTTTAACTTTGACTTTACCAGTATTCCAGAACAGCACTCTCTTGAAAAATGCTACCTTGATATTGATAAATGCACACAAAATGTTGGAGGAACTCAACAGGTCAGACAACACCTATGGAAATGAGTAACCAGTCAACATTTCATCAGGACTGGAGAAGAAGCTAGAATGGGAAGGTGGGGGGAAAGGAAGTCGTACAAGCTGACAGGTGATAGGTGAAGCTGGGTGGGTGAGGGAGGGAGAATGAAATAAGAATCTGGGAGGTGATACGTGGAAAAGGCAAAGGACTGGAGAAGAAGGAATTCCATAGGAGTGGGGAGAGGATCGTGGGAGAAAGGGAAGGAGGAGAGGTGTTGGGGTTGATAGGCAGGTGAGAAGAAGATAAGAGGTAAGGGTGGAGCAGAATGGGGTACTGAAGAAGAGGGGGAAAGTAAAATAAATTGATGTTCATGCAATCATGTTGGAGGCTACACAGGCAGAATATGAGGTGTTCTTCCATCCTGAGAATAGCTTGGAGAACGGTAGAAGAGGCCATGGACTATCATGTCAGAATAGGAATGGGGATTGCAATTAAAATGGTTGAACATGGGGGAATCCTGCTTTTTGTGAATAGAGTGAAGGTGCTCGACTAAGTGCTTCCCCAAGTCTATGCCCAGGCTCGCAAAAATAGAGGAGGCCAATTCGTGAGCAGTGGATACAGTATTGATTTCAACAGATGAATTCTACATTCCGGATTGACTGGATACAAACCTCGTGGAGGGCATCAAAATAAAACCATGAACACAAGAAAGTGTGCAGATGCTGGAAATCCAAAGCAACTCATACAAAATGCTTGAAAAACTCAGCAGGTCAGGTAGCATCTATGGAAATGAATTAGATGTTCATTGTTTTGGGCTGAGACCCCTCTTCAGGTAAAACCATCGTCCGTCCTACCTGATCAGAGTTTGGAGTTTATTCATGTGAATGATTATTTTACTAAGCTAAGCAAATGTTTATTCACACATCTACGTTGACTCCTTTCTGAAAAGTGTCATTTTCTACTCTTTCTGATTTAAATTAAAACACTGGTTTCATTTATTTCAGGAAGAGTCACCTACAAAGAATTTGCCAAATGACAGCCCATCTAAATCTTCCCGTTTTATTAAGATAAAGAACTGGGAAACAGGCGCCATTTTAAGTGATACGTTGCACCTAAACTCAAGAGTGGTAAGCTTAGCTTTTTAAAGCTTCCAGTTGTGGCTTTTGCAGACAATGGTTGGGCATTTTAGTGTAGCGTTCCATAGTTCTGGTATTCATCTTGTTCTATGCTTACAGGCAACTGGGTGCAGAGAGCAGATATGCACGGGATCAATTATGATGCCAAGTCAACACTTAAGGAAACCAAGTGAAGCCCGAACTAAAGAGCAACTTGTTCTACTGGCAGAAGACTTTTTCAACCAGTACTACACATCCATCAAAAGGCAATTATTCAATTTACTCCTACTTTGCACAGAAGCTTCTACAAGATTGCTGTATTAAATTTCAGTGGTTGTGATTAATCATGGAATCATTGAATAATTACTCCACCAAAGGAGGACATTCAGACAATTATGTCCATGCCACCCCTCTGCCCCTACTCACTTGTTCCAACCCCTCAACTCTTCAGTTTCTTACAGAGTTTTCCTCGCTATCCAATTCTCTCTTGAAGGCCCCTTTGGAACCACCAGACCCCTCTACGAGTGCAACTCACAATTCCACCGCCTCATCTCTTCTTCACTTACTTGCAGGTTTTTCCTCACCATCCAATTCTCTCTTGAAGGCCACTTTGGAACTGTCTTCACCACATTTGCAAGCAGTTCATTCCAGATTCCAGCCACATGCTATGGGGAGAAGATTTTCCTCATGTCACCATTACTTTTCCTTTGCTTTACACCTGCAACCTGTGGTCCCCGACCTTCCTGTCAATGGCAAAGGCCTCGCACATTCCACTTTCTCCAGATCCTTCGTCACTTTATATACATCTATCAAATTACCCCCATCTTTCCTTGTCTAAAGAAAACCATTTCACCCTCTTTTATCTACCCTTCTAGCTATTAAGTACATTTCTCTTGAAAAAATATGATGTATACATTGACTAGCATGCTTCTTGATCAAGTTGACCCCACTCCATTTCTTCATGCAGTGTGTCTCTGTGATAAGTTTCTGCCATGCAATTATACTTTGCTAACTTTTCAGGGAAAGTTGGATAATTAAATTAATTCTCAAAAAATTGTGCTGTAAAGTAACAGGATGCTTTTTTTTTGAATATAGAAAGAGATGGTCTAAATCTGACCACATTGTGTCGGTACTGAGGCCAGATACAGACCATTTGTTGAATGTCCCGTCACTTCCTGATAACTGATGGAATCTTAGTGACATCAGATTGAGATTTATTAACCTACTTCCCTGAGATACATAGGGCAAAAATGTGATTTTTAATGATTTTGTTCCTGGAAAATCTTTGATTGCATTGGGTATGGAACAGAAATGGTGTAGAATATGTGTTAAGGGAAGGAGAGAGATGATTTTTAAACAGCAATTTAGGAGTGTCTGATTCTGAGAGGTTTTCAATTCTCTAATCACGGAATCTTTTGACTTGGTCAAAATTATATCAAAATACAAAAGTTGTGACATTTTGACTGGTGGACATCTGCTCCATTTCTGAAACCACAGCCAAAGTAAGTTTAGTAACAGGAATAAACTTGTATTCTTGTATGTTACCTTTGTTTTGGAAAATGAGCCATTTTCCCTCGCTGTCCAGTCCTTTTAAACATAGTATTACTATAACAAGTGTAAGGCATTTTGTTAACAGGCATGGATCTAAGGCTCACATTGAAAGGATGGAAAAGGTGATGAGGGAGATCGAAACAACCGGCACTTACCAGCTTAAAGACACTGAGCTAATTTATGGAGCCAAACATGCCTGGAGGAACGCTGCCCGCTGCATTGGGAGGATCCAATGGTCCAAGTTGCAGGTTAAGATTTGCTCATGATACTATGAAAATGCTCTTTAAATAACACAGTCTCCTTGTGTGTCCAGTCAGACAAGGAGCAGAGGCATGAAAGCTCAGAAGCAATGTTTAAACGTTACAGGTGGAGTGAAGGGAGATGAGTGGCGGCAAGATGATAAGAGGTGGAGATTGAGTGGATAACCAGAGATGTTTTTCCCAGGGTGGAAATGACTGATAATACCAGGAGCCATACTTTTAAAGCGGTTGGAGGAAATTGTAGGAGAGATATCAGTGGTAACATCTTCTTACTCAGAGTGGGTGCATGCCAGAAGTCATGATAGAGGCATATACCTCAGAGACATTTAAGAAACTCTTAGAAAAATGGAGGGCTATGTAGGAGGAAGGGTTAGATTGATCTTAGATCAGCACAACATCATGGGCCAAAGGTCCTTTACTGTGCTGTAGTGTTCTATGTTCTCAACCATGAAATGATCATATTCCAAACCTACAGAATGTTATGCTTATTGCCAAACAGTCTCATTATTACAACTCCTTAGCCTTAGTTTACGTATAGCACTTTGCATGAATAATGATCATGTATTGAACAGCTGTCAATCTAGATGAACAGTCACTGTTTTACCTTGTTAAAATTGTAACAAGAATAAATTTGTTCAAAAATTGACATAAAGCTTAGAATATAGAAGCTACAATTCTTTTAACTAATTCAAACACAGCTCCCTGGGATGCAATGGAGATACCCATGACTGTTTTGCAAGTATCTGTTGTACTAACCATGATTCAGATTTTCCCATCAACCATGATTCCAATTGATTTGTATGGATACATTTTATGATGGTTAATTATAAAAATGGCAACGAAGGCTCATTTATCCATGTCTGTGAATGGCTAGTATGTGTGAGAGAGAAATTCCTTATGTTTCTTGATGATCCCCTTGCTTTAATATGTTAATCTAACTGCCTTCAATATTAATTATCCTACAGGAGGATATTTCAGAAAACTATTTAACAGAAGTGGGAACTGAATTGTCTGATGCAGGGTTCCTAGTCTGGGTTCCACAAACCAGTCGGTTAATGGTATGGGCCCATAGCATAAAAAAGGTTGGGAACCCCTGCTCTAGTGTTTGGTAGAATTGAACTGGAGTTGCCATAAAAAAAAACTAAAAATTTGCTTTCCACAGCACTAGAAAACATCTCACAAACTTCTTTCAGTACTGTTTGCTGTATATCTAATAACCTGTGGTCTGGAACTGGAATTATGGAAGGAAATAGATGTTATCAAAAAAATAGAGATAGAGTGTCATCGTAGGACGTCGGTCTCTGAACAGCTACCCTTGGCAGTGTTGTTAATAGCTGTATTGTTCGCAGGTTTTTGATGCACGTGACTGCTCCACTTCTCACGGCATGTTCAACTATATATGCAATCACATCAAGTACGCCACCAACAAGGGAAATCTCAGGTTGGTGACCTATTAATCAACTTAATCAGGAGGCGTGTGCATAGACAGGAAACGACTCATGGTCATTATTAGGCATTACATTTACAAATATAAAATGCAATGGGCCAGATCATGATGTTCACATGTCAATGACTCCACTGCACATGCATCAGTTTGCCCTAGACGTCAGCTCCTGCGCAATACAACCTAGCCATCCGTGGACATACTGGTTTAAGAAGAAAACATAAACAGTTTTGAAGCATTAAATTGATCTGATGTTACAATGAACGCGAAGAAAGTCATCTCCTGGTTTTATATCATGTATACTTTATTATGAATGAAGTATATTTCTAAAATTAAAAAAAGATGCACCTAGGCAGCCAACCTCCTGGTCTGCTGCTGCGCTGACAGCTGGGGATTGAGAGCTTTGGGATTGGTTGCACTTTATAGAAGGTGCAATCTGGGTAAATGTACTACAGCCCATTTGTTTCAATTTGATCTGCAACTTGACTGAGAAGCAAGTATTTTCTTTTTGTCACCTTATATCACTTAATCATAATGTCTATAATTTCTTTAAGCCTAGACAAGTTTTAGATCATGTTTAAGAATTATGTAAGTTATCCTGAGCAATTATTTCCTATGTCTGGTCATACACTTTGGAGACCCTTGACAACAGTGAGCTATCAAAATGCCATTAGGGAAGTCCAGGGCAGGGTTTCAGATCCTCTGCCTGAGGTCTGACACCATTCACAGGCCGCTGCCATGGTAACAAGGCCTGGAGGATTTGGGCCTGCAGGACTGCAAAAGGTAATCATGGCTACAGAACAGCATGGGCAAGCAAGTATGAGTATTGAGCTGGACCAAACCTTATCCAATCACCACATAAATGTTTTATGTTGTATGACATATTGTTTTGCTCTCCCTCTCCAGGTAAATAAATTATTCCAAATCATGAATATTTTTAGCTTTCAACTATTGTCTTCATTCAATGAATACCTCATTATTTAGGGCTGTATCTCATTCTTCGGGGAGGCACTTCATTTGCGAACGAGTCATTTTCAAGTGCATTTACCACGAGCTCTCTCATTCTCTGTGCTTCAATTTCATACCATACGAAGTAACAGGACAATAAACAGGAATTGCTTAACTATGTACTATACCCATTAGCTTCTATTATTTTAACCTGTAAAGAGTCTCCAATCTAAGCAGAATGATAAGGTCTATATTCCTATTATGCTTGACAAAGAACGTCCAGTCAGTTACAAGTTGTTAAGAATTGTGCACAGTTCTTAATGCATGTTCTGTGAAGTAGTAGCTCTCTTAGAAGGATAAAAAAATATTATCTGTGGTGAACTACATATACCTGTCTGGACACCCCCCCCCCCCCCCCCCCCCGCTGACTGCTCCTGTGGCTCCTCCCACAGACCACTGTATAAAGGCGATTGGAGGCACTGCTCCTCCCTCAGTCTCCAGGATGTTGTGTGATGTCTGTTGCTGCTGATAGTGCTCTCTCTTCCAGATAATAAAAGCCTATCTCTCGCCTCACTTCTCCGAGAGTTATTGATGGTGCATCATTATCTATTAGACTAACAAACACTGGGGGGGTTTATTTTCCTGAAATATTATCTCATTCTTAATTGAGATGAAATTTCAAGTTTATTAATGTCTTAGTGAAATCCTGATTAATATCCAGCCCTATGCTTGGGTTTTTAAAAATGATTTTATGTTGCTCAATTACATAAATGGAATTGATTTATTATTGTCACATTTATCAAGATACCATGAAAAGCTTGTCTTACTTACTGTTCATACAGATCAATTCATTACACAGTACATTGAGGTAGTACAAGGTAAAACAAAAACACAATGTAGAGTGAAGTGGAACTTCCACAGAGAAAATTCACTGCAGGTAGACATTAAGGTCCAAGATCATAACAAAGTGGATTGTGATATCGAGAGTCCATCTTAACGTACTAGGAAACCATTTAATAACCTTATCACAGCAGGACAGAAGCTATCCTTAAGCCTAGTGATACATGCTTTTTGGCTTTTTTATCTTCTGCCTGATGAGGGAGGGCAGAAGAGAGAATGTCCAGGGTGGATGGGGTCTTTGATCATGCTAGTTGCTTTAATGAGCCAGTGAGAAGTATAGACCGAGTCCGTGGAGGGGTGCTGGTGTCCGTGATGTGCCGAGCTGTGTGCTCCACTCTCTGCACTTTCTTGTGGTCACATGCAGAGCAGTTGCCATACCAAACCACGATAAACCCAGGTAGGATGCTTCACAATTCCTTGTCTGGTTGCTTTGCACAGTACGAAAATGGAGAACATGGATCAGGAAAATAGTAAAACTCACTTTTCTCAAGAAAATGATCTTTAGTACTTGAAGAATTGTCTGAAGAAGCAGCTGTGGCCCTGAATAATGAGATATTCATGATACTGGCTGACACCACTGAAGATGAAAAAATGTTTATGACAACAATTGTTTGTTTTGTGATCACTTACTAAAATATCCCATCAAAATGATTTTTTTCAAAAGGATGAAAGGCTCCACAAATATAGAATTTATTTTCCTTTCACTAAATGCAATGAGAGAAAGCTTAGTATCAAGCTTGGCTGGTTACAGTACATATGAATTACTTCCAGTAAAAGTCTGTAGATTTAGTCAGAATTCAAATTCTCATTTTGGAAAATCCTGAAGTTTCATAAATAACAATAGATGTCTCTAAATCATTACTTATAAAGCTGATGATTTTGCAGATCAGCAATTACAATATTCCCACAGAGAGTAGATGGAAAATGTGATTTCAGAATCTGGAACAGCCAATTGATAAGATATGCTGGGTACAAACAAGCTGATGGCTCTATCATTGGTGACCCTGCTTCGGTGGAGTTGACTGAGGTTAGTAGATCTTATTTTTTTGCAACTTACAGCGTTCATTCTTACTTATGATCATTGAATATCTAGATCTTACAGTTCTGTTGTTGACTATCCTTTATGCAGATCTGTATCCAACAAGGTTGGAAGGCGCCACTGGGTCGCTTTGACATCCTCCCTCTTTTGCTTCAAGCCAATGGAAATGACCCTGAACTATTTGAGATTCCTCCTGAACTAATCTTGGAAGTACCTATCAGACACCCCAAGTATGTACTGTGCTCAGTTCTGCTGAGGTCAGCTGTTAGTTTTAAGTCTTTTTTCTTCATAGAAAGAATGAAAAAGTTTCATCTGATGGTGTGTTGTTTGCAGTTTTGTACCCTTTGTTCATCCCTTAGGTTTCAATGGTTTGAAGATCTGAAACTGAAGTGGTATGCCTTGCCAGCTGTTTCGAACATGCTCCTGGATATTGGAGGTCTTGAGTTTACTGCTTGCCCCTTCAATGGTTGGTATATGGGGACAGAGATTGGAGTCCGAGACTTCTGTGATGTTGCTCGCTACTACGTGCTAGAGGTAACTTCTTCCTCTGGAATAGCTCAGAAATATTTCCAATAATCTTGAGTTAATCAGAATCAACTTTAAAATCACTGATGTAGGTGGAGAAATTTGTTTTCTGCAGCAGCAGTACAGTGGAATACATGTAACACTTACCCAACAGGCTGGTATATGACTAGGGGAAAAGGAGATCCAGCCACTCACCAACCCCACCTCCCATACACGCAGGTGCTGTGAGAATCAAGTTTATGCCGCGCATACACACACCGTATCAAACTCACACCAGATACCGTTATGGAATACACTTTAAAGATTTTACTAAAACTAAAAGAGTACTATGCAATACAGTATATATGAAGGAAAAGAAAATAAAGTAAAAGGCGCCAAATTATCAAAGTTCAGTCAGTTTAGTGCACATCGTTGGAGCTCAACCATCGAACCATTTGACCCCTCAACACTTTCCTCCGGCCTCCACGTCATCGCACCTGGGACCACCCCTGGTGGTCAACCGAGCAGTGCAGCGCACGTCCACCTTCCTCGGCGTCTCCTTCCCGCCTCCCCTGAAAAGACCGCGAAACCCCCAAGCTCCCAGCCTCACAAGACAAAATAACATTCCCCATTGGTTAAAAAATGAATACAATCCCCGTATCAGCAAGTCCAAAGCTAAACAACTGCGAGAAAAAACATTTATCAAATATTTATCAAGCATTCCTGCTTTAGCAAACCAAAGAAGCCATTTTGATTAACATACACAGTACATTGTACATACATGAAAATACTACAGATTACATATACTGTATATAAAATTAAATAGGTATTGCAAAACGAGAGCAATAATAGTGAGGTCATGTTCATGGGTTCATTATCTGTTCAGAAATGTGATGACAGAGGGGAAGAAGCTGTTGTTAAAACAATGAGTCTGTGTTTTCATGCTCCCTGACCTCCTCCCTGATGATGGTAACAAGAGAGAGTGTTCTGCATGTTCGGAGACCTTAGGATGCCACCTTTATGAGGCATCGCCTTTTGAAGACAAAAAAGAAACATTTTTAATGAGCTCTAAAAAAAAGAACAGAATAAACAAATGAAGGAACTTGTTCTTATTGCACAAAGCGGCTTTAGTGGCTCAAAGCAATTTGCTATGTCCGTCAATAAGAAAAGCTTAACAGATTCACATTATTGAAATCACAATTTGTTTTGTGATGAAAGCATAATACTCACTTTACTGCTCATGAGGCATAACTCCTATGGGTAACTTCAGTCACTGCACTAGCCAATCAGTTTGCTTCCCAGATGCTGGGTGGATGAATTGCTACAGATTTTGTAACACTGGAATGAACTTTTATAAAGTAATAATTGATAGAATTGACATGTAAGGGCTTGAAATGGATTTCAGTTGGTGGAGATCCCTACTAGGTACTGTGGTACTGCTAGATATTATCTCTGCATTCCCAAAAGTATGTGTTGAGTTTCTGAACTTGTTGCAGTTGGGCAGGGAGATATTGGCATTCTGACATGTCCCACTTAAAACAACTCACTTCCTAGCCTTGTGAGTGAACGCATAAACCAAGACTTTTTAATAGCAAATTCATACATGCAGCCCAGCAAACTATTAAAAACTGACCTCTGGCTTAATTCCAAAAAAGAGCTGATGGGCCAGCTCACCTCTGAGTAAATTTTCCATGCCATACAGTTGGGACAATTGTGCTCTAGACCTTTTATTAACTTCAGTTGTGTCAGCCAGTCTCATGAACAGATCTTATTTCTAGGAACTCCCTCGCACTGCTGTCTGTTTTACTACAGCATAATCCAGAAGTGTAATTCTGGACAGGTAATTGTTTCTTTACGTGCGTAGATTGCCTCTAAACATCTGATGGTGAACTAAATAAATACTTAGTGATTTTTGAGTCAAGAGTCCTTTCATATGATTGAAAATGATGGCACAGAATCTGCAGTCGGCTGCAAGATGCCCGCAGTCGCTACTCCAAATTGTCAAATAATGTCAACTTTATCCTCGGCATCAACACACTGCACTGCTCTGCAGTAGATACACCTGCTTTAAATCCATTGATAGGCAACAGAGGGGTCAAAGGGGTGTGGGCTGGGCAGGGGTATGTGGGGTAATGGCGATGGGAGAAACTTCCGTTGTCAGGGTTGATTCTCTCATCATCATTTACTACCCCTCTCTGGATTCTCCTACAAAGCCAATGTCAGAACCAATTTACTACTTCATATTGAATGCCATCTTTACCTGATCAGCCTCCATGCAGGTCAATAGTGGAGTTCTTGCAGTGTGGCTAACCTGGGGCAGGTCCCTTCTGAGTACTGTGGTACTGCCGG
Source organism: Hypanus sabinus (assembly GCF_030144855.1). Taxonomy (NCBI): domain Eukaryota; kingdom Metazoa; phylum Chordata; class Chondrichthyes; order Myliobatiformes; family Dasyatidae; genus Hypanus; species Hypanus sabinus. The sequence goes on from NC_082718.1 coordinate 102,100,407, forward strand.
ATATTATCCCTGCATTCCCAAAAGTATCTGTGGAGATTCTGAGCTTGTTGCGATTGGGTGGGGAAAATGTTGGCATTCTTGCATGTGTCACCTACAAGGGGTGATTGTTAAGTTCGTGGCCTAAGGCAGTAGGAGTTAATTTTAGGAAACCTAGCACATTTAATAACTTCAAACTTTCTGCACTATCACTCAAAGAGTTGAACTGCAGGTGCATGTAACGAGAGCATCTTGGACATCCAGGTGGACCACAGCAAAGGTGATTGATAAGTTCGTGGCCCGGGGTAGAAGGAGCTGAGTTATACAGCTCTCGTTACATGCAATGAACTTACCAATCACCCCTCGTAAAACAACTCACTTCTGTCCTAGTGAGTGAACACATAAACCAAGACCTTTTAATAAAATTCTTCATGTTAGTCCGTAGCTTTATCCCCAAAACAATTAATTCTATGATCTATGGGTGTTTCACACAGTTCCCATTTAGTAGAACAAAAAACGATTCCCAGGGATAAAACATTTAAAAAAATGCATCTGCACTTTAATTTGATACAAGCAGGAAGGGGCTGCTTGACAGAAATTGTTAGTGTTCAAATATTTATATATAATATTCCCACAGGAAGTAGCAAAGCGAATCGGACTTAACACTGGAAATGTATCGTCTCTTTGGAAGGACCAAGCATTAGTTGAAATAAATATTGCTGTCCTACACAGTTTTCAGGTACATAGAAGCTTCAGTAAAGGATTTGTTTTTTACAAATCGGTAATTGCAGAGATTTAAGACTCATTGGAAGTTTTTATTTAGTCTGACAAAGTGACAATTGTGGACCATCATTCTGCAACGGAATCATTCATGAAACACATGGAAAATGAATATCGATGCCGAGGGGGGTGTCCCGCAGACTGGGTGTGGATAGTCCCCCCAATGTCAGGAAGCATTACACCTGTCTTCCATCAGGAGATGCTGAACTATCACCTGAGCCCATCATTTGAATATCAGGTGAGCTGTCAGAACAATACCTTTATTTTAATTTTAGTTTCTCTTGGAGTTCCGAATTAAAAATTTTAATTTGTATGTATCCATGTGGAACCTGAAAGCCAGTTGTATTTCTGTCATTGCAACAGTAAAACCCTTAATGTAGAAGAAAACTATTGTCAAAGTAAATCCAGTGGCCTACTTCTCAGAGGAAACATTGGAACTGAATTGAAAATTTATTGCAACAGCATTGAGGAGTCTCCCAGTAGCAAGTTATTCAGGGGATAAGAGTAGTGTAGATCTGGTGACAAGAAAATGCTGCCTTGAGAGTATCAAATGAAAGAGTTCGTGAATAAAGTTCAGGAGGAAATGGGTTATGTGGCAATATCTGGTTGACAAGCTATTTGGAATATGGTTTAAAATGGAAAGCTTAGAACGGAGCTGAGAAATGAATTCAAAAGAATCAAGCTGGAACTCGAAAATAGACTGCAGCACAATGTAAGAGAGAAAATAATACTAACATTCTATCTTGATTTCTCATCTGACAATGAGGATAGTCTGGTTGTAGTAGTAACGCCTCATATTCCGTCTGGATAGCCTCCAACCTGATGGCACAAATATTGATTTCGCTAATTTCTGGTAATTTCTCCCCCTTCCCTCTTTTTCCTTTCCCCATTCTGACTCCCTTCTTCTCCTCGCCTGTCCATCACCTCCCTCTGGTGGCCCTCCCACTTCCCTTTCTCCCATGGTCCACTCTGTCTCCTGTCAAGTTCAGTACTTTATATCTTCCATCATCATCTCCCAGCTTCTCACTTCATCCGCTGCCCCCACCCAGACAACATTCCCCTCACTTTTTTTTACACCTATCACCTGATGCTCATTCCTCTCCTCCACTTTCTTATTCTGGCTTCTTCCCCCTTTCATTCCAGTCCTGATGAAGAGTCTCGGCCCCAAAACATTGACTGGTTATTCCTCTCCATAGATGCTGCCAGACCTGCTGAGTTCCTGCAGCATACTGTGTTTGTTGCACAATGCAAATGTCTTTGCATAGAATTGTGTGGGAGTAATAGGAGGGTGGATTCAGCTGATTCAGGACCTAAAGGGTGATGTATGTACTTAGAGGAAGTTGAACACAGGCTTACTTTGGATCTGTACTTCCCAAGGGTGCTGCTGAAGTTTTATTAGAAGTAGAAGTAACAGAGATAATGAAGAGAGAAAACTGACAAGTTGAAGTAAAGTGGATAAGAATCTTTGCACAGATGAAGTTCTTTCTGGAATAAAGAAAGAAATGGGAAAGGAAATTATAGGTGCATTGGGCATAGCTGCATTACCCATAATGCAGAAAATCATCCCTCTCTCTATCTATGTTCCACAAACACTCAGTATTCTCCCTCCCCCTTCAAAATGTCTATTACCCACGTGGAGATGATTTTGATCCCAGTGCCAGGGAAGCAAAGTGCCTTGTTTGCAGCCAATGAAACAGAGTCTACTCCTTTTGGAAATGAATTGCCTATCACTGTACACTCAGTGGACCCTTTAAGTAGTCACTCAGTGTATTTTTGTTTGTGGCTTCCTGCTGTAGCACATCCACTTCAAAGTTTGTGCATTCAGAGATGCTCTTCTGCACACCACCGTTGTAACTCATGGTTATTTGTGTTACTGTCACCTTCTTGTCAGCTTGAACCAGTCTGGCCGTTCTCTTCTCTCATTAACAAGGTGTTTTCGCCCACAGAACTGCCACTCATCGGATGCTTTTTTGTTTACTGCTCCATTCCCTGTAAATTCTTGAGACTGTTGTCTATGAAAATCCCAGGAGATCAACAGTTTGAGATATTCAAGTCACCCCATCTGGCACCAGCAATCATTCCACAGTCAAAGTCACTTAGATCACATTTCTTACCCATTCTGATGTTTGGTCAGAACAACAACTGAACCCCTTGACCATGCCTGCCTGCTTCCATGCGTTAAGTTGCTGCCACGCCACCTGATTGGCTGATTAGATATTTGCGTTAATGAGCAGGTGTGCAATTGTACCTAATAAAGTGGCCACTGAATGTAGCTCCAGCAGTTTTTTTCCCTCCACTTCCATACAGCTGAGCTACTCATGCATGTTCCTGCTTGCCCCTTCCATTACCCCCACACTCAACAACCACCAAGTAGGATTAAGGAAGACCGTAAGGAACAAGAGGGTGACCAGAGTAAGGACAGGAACAATCAGGGGTAAAAAAGGAAACATGTGCCTGCAGTTGGAGGACCTTGAGCAATGTGAGGGCAGTGTAGGGCAAGCAAATGTGCTGGAACATGTCAAATTTAAGGAAGAGGATGTGCTGGAACTTTTTAACACCATTAGAATAGATGAGACCCAGATGGGATATACACCAGGTTTCTACGGAAAGCAAGTGAAGAGGTTGCTTTGCCTTTGGTGATGACTTTTTCGTTCTCACTGCCCACAAGAGTAGTGCCTGAAGATTGGAGGGATGTTTCCCCTGGTTAAAATGTCCATAACTAGAAGTCGCAGAGTTTCCCTAAGGATAATTCAATCATGCCGAAACTCTAGAGAGCTTTCTTCACTCATAGTGTGGTGTATCTGTAGACATGTTCACCCTGGAGGATTGTTGTTGGGGTCACTCTGATTGTATTTGAAACAGAATTCAATAGATTTGTTAAAAGAATCAATTTGAAAACTGCTACGGTGGAATATTTGCCTTGTTCAGTGGTAGAGGAGGCACGAGGAGCCGAATGGCCGACTCCTGCTTCTATTTGCTCTGTTTTTATGTTCTTGCTATAACATACCTTGCTGCATCACGGCATGTTGGGAATTTAACTGTGGCCTTCGTTTCTTTTCTCATACAGTTAGACCCTTGGTTCACTCATGTGTGGAAAGCAGCCAATGGAACTCCCACCAAAAAGAGGGCTATTGGATTCAAGAAGCTGGCAAAGTAAGGGTTTTTCCACACTCAGCAAGTTTATAAAAGCAAGATACATCAAGAAGCCACATTGCTCAATATTTTCATTTAGATTTAACAGATAAACCTCGGTATGTGCTACTTACTTACGACGATCTCAAATGTAATTTTAGCTAGTCCAGACAGTCTCTTTGACCTGAAATGTTAATTCTGTTTCTCTTTCCACAGTTGCTGCCTGAATTGCTGAGTGTTTCAAACACTTTCTGTTTTTGCATTAGATTTGATCACTTGCAGTTTGTTTTTTATTTTGATAATTTGACTTGGTTTGTTTTGTCACTGTTCCTTTGAATCCAATGAGAGGCACGTCAAACACAAACAGGCAACAGGCAGAAACTTGACCTTAGCTAAGATTTCTAGTGATGCTAGTTTTGTTAGCCACATGAAGAGAAGAAAGAATCAATCATGCAGTACGACTAACAATTCCATGTTAAATATGAGCTGCAGGTTTTCAAAATCCAAGAAATATAAGTAACCATTTCTTAGTTGTAGAAAGAGCTTTCCTGAAAAAAATATGGAAAGGAAGCAGTATTATCGGAACTTCCTGGAGAGAGAAAGGAAATTGATTTGAAAGTTACAAAGGGTGATTTGTCTTCTGCTTTGATGGTAATTGAATTATTATTCAGCTGTTTACAAAGTATGGCTTATGAGTTTCTTTGTTGATCTTTCCATTGTGTTCCCACTTGAGGAATCAGGTGTAAATATCTGAGCTGTCCTTCGATGAATAAATCTGATTCAATATTTTAAATACAAAACCAGCTTTGACAGCTTGTTCGGTGTCAGCATGACCCAGTAGTTTCTCTTGGTGAATTAGAAATCTTGCTTTGATCCCAAGGCCAATACAGGCTTAATTTAAGAGAAATGCAAAGAGCACATGAGTGGGATCTATGTTCTGAAAGCCAATATAAGAAGATTCAAAGGTGGTATTAGAATACTGTTACTGATTCAGCAACAATAAATATACAAGTGAGGCAGGGGTTTTTATAACAAATAAAGCATTTATTAAACACTGAAAAACAAACTCCCAAAAGTAAACAAACCACTAACGTAACTGGAAATCAGCTGCTGTCCGGCAGCACAAACAGTTCTTAAAGCAATAAAGCTTAAACAGTTCTTAAAACGATGTTGCAAAAACAGTTCTTCAAAGTAATACTGCAAAAGTTCAAAATGCTTACAGTCCATTAAAGGAGAGATTTTTTAGACGATTTAAATTCTCTTTCACGTCGTGTTGTTGCAGTTCCCAGTCGAACTATACTTTTCTTGGAGAATTTACGAAGATGAAAATGAAACGGCTTAAAGACACTGACCTTTCCTTTACAAAACTGTACCCAATCCTTTCTGCTATATTTCGCAGGGATTAACACGGGGACAGCCAATGAATTCCTTCCGAATGAGGATCAAACAAGGTCGAACCTGTTTCACCGTCGAAATCGACTTTCCTCAATCTTTTAACTCCCGAAATCCGATCTTCACTCTCCACTGATTTTTAACTGGCAGTATTATAAAGAAACTGCTGGCAATGACCTTTTAAACTTTAGGCATTAAATAAAACTCCACCTTTCAACCAAACTGCATCATAATATTGGACCACGCAGTGGCATGGAGTCAAAATGGCAAATCCAGCCACGAACTGCCCTTCCTCACAGGGAGGGGTCCTCCTTTTATACCCTGCAAAAAAACACAACCTGTCGCATGACCTCTACTGGCGGGGAAAATGACGTCACTCCACCATCACAAGACCACTACCTTAAGTCCATTGTAGCTTCAACACCACTGTCACGTGACAAGTACAAAGTACCCACGGGTATGTAACACCTCCCTCCAAAAAACAAATTTTTGGTCTGTCAAGAACAAAATTTTAACAATTATTTACAAGGAAAAAAAACAAATGTATAAATATTATAACATACACAATATACATAGTATCATCATATAACATCTTACAACTTACAATACAGTAGGAGTGTTACAACTGTAAAAAAAAAACACTCCATAAGAAAATTACATTGTACATTCAACATCGAGATAGACAATCAGCAACCACATTATCTTTACCTTTAATATGAGTTATTACAATATTGTACTCTTGTAACATCAAATTCCAATTTAATAATCTTCTGTTTTTGTTTCTCATCTTACTCAGAAACACTAACGGATTATGATCAGTGTAAACAATAAGTGGTTTTGAGTTGTACCAACATAGACGTCAAAATATTCTAAAGCTAAAACAAGAGATAACAATTCCTTTTCTATTGTCAAATAGTTTCTTTGATGCTTATTAAATTTCTTAGAAAAGTAAGCTACTGGATGATCAACCTCATCACCCTCATTCCTTTGCATTAATGCTGCTCCTGCAGCCTCATCACTACCATCCACAGCCAATGAGAAAGGTTTTCCAAAGTCAGGTGCCTTAAGCACAGGTTGTTGACATATCATTGTTTTCAATTTTTCAAATGCTTCTTGACAAGACACTGTCCACACAAACTTCACATTCTTCTGCAAAAGTTTAGTTAATGGAAGGGCAACATTAGCAAAATTCTTACAAAATTTTCGATGATATCCTACCATTCCCAAGAATCTTCTGAGAGTTTTTTTCCCCGAGGAGTGGGAATCTCTAAAATTGCCCGAACTTTTGCCTGAACAGGAGCTACCTTACCTTGACCCACAACATAACCAAGGTAAGTCACAGTGGCATGTCCAAATTCACTCTTAGCTAAATTAATAGTTAAATTAGCTTTTGAAAGCCTTTCAAACAATTTCTCCACCACAATAATGTGTACTTCCCAAGTATCATTTCCTGTCACTAAATCATCAATATAAGCATCAGTATCTTTCAATCCCTGAATCACAGAGTTAATCATCCTCTGGAAAGTACCTGGGGCATTCTTCATCCCAAATGGAAGAACATTATATTCATATAGCCCAGATGGAGTTACAAATGCAGAAATGTCTCTACCTCTGTCCATTAATGGAACACACCAATACCCTTTTAATAAATCAATCTTTGTAAGGAACTTTGCTTTTCCAACTTTTCTACACAATCATCTACTGTAGGAATTGGATATGCATCTGTTATCGTTACAGCATTCACCTTCCTATAGTCCATACAAAACCTAATACTACCATCTGGTTTTGGCACCATAGTACAGGGTGAACTCCAATTCGAGTTAGAAGGTCTAATATTATTATTCTCTAACATCTATTTAATTTCTTTCTCAGCAAGTTCAGATTTTTCTATGTTCATCCTATATGGGTGTTGTTTAATAGGTTTGGCATCTCCAACATCTACATCATGTGAAGCTATAGTAGTCCTTCTCGGAACATCTGGAAACAAATCCTTATATTTAAAAATTAACTTCTTCATCTGCTGTTTCTGTTCTGGCTGTAAATGTGCTAGTTTCTCATCAATATTTTCCAGAATGTTGAATTTGGTAACCTGACAGAAACAGTGTTGGATTTGGAATGAAATTCAGATGAATCATCTATCATGTTCCTAGTTAAATCAAATTCATTATCATTAACCACAACAGTCACAGTATCAGATTGTTTCTCATAATATGGTTTTATCATATATGTATATGGCAAAGTTGTGTTGGCGTTCTACAATCTGGAGTTTTTTTCACGCAATCCACCTCACTTTAGACACAATTTCATAAGGACCATAAAATCTAGCTTGTAAAGGATTCGTTTGCACTGGGAAAAGAACCAGCACTTATCTCTAGGCTTAAACATCCTCATCCTAGCTTCTTTATCGTAGCAGGTTTTCATTTTCTCCTGAGCCAATTTTAAATTTTCCTTGGCTAAGCTACAAGCTTTATGTAACCTGTCCTTAAATTTCAAGACATAGTCCAACAAATTAGTGTGTACTTCCTTACTAATCCACTGTTCTTTTAATAAAGCTAAAGGTCCTCTAACTCTATGCCCAAATACAAGTTCAAATGGACTGAAACCTAAAGATTCTTGTACCGATTCCCTTACTGCAAATAAAAATAGGTTTATACCCTCATCCCAATCACTTTCATTTTCCACACTATATGTCCTTTTTAGTCTTAGCTAAATTCCAATCTTTTTAGCCATAGCTCTAGTCACAACACAGGAAGAATCTGTGTTAGAATTCATCTCTGGTTCCTCTGACTCCATTGTCATATGCACTTCAGGAAAAACTTGTCCACCTGCCAAGTCATTACCTAACAATAAAGAAATATCCTTCTCAGGTAAGCTAGGCTGTAATCCTACTTTAACAAATCCTGTGACTAACCCTGACTTTAAATTTACTTTATGCAAATGTACAGGCATATTAGCACTCCCAACACCTCGTATATAATTTACCTCACCAGTATGAGACTCTTCATTAAACCTCAATACACAATCAGTGGTTGAGAAGCTCCAGTATCCCTAAAGATTTTTATTGGCACCGGAGTAGATCCTTCTTTCAAAGATACAAACCCTTCAGTTATAAAATGATCATGTCCCTTTTTAACTTGGTCAGACTCTAACAAAACCTCATTTGTGTTTATCAAACCCTGTAATTTTACAGGTGCTTCAGTATGTTGCACACAAGCATCTGGGACTGCTTCCTTCTCTTTCTTTTTCAATCAGAAACAGTTAGCTATTACATGGCCAGGTTTCTTACAATAGTTACAAATAGGACCAAACTGTTTTTCCTTCACAGGTTTTCCTTCCTCCTTACCTTTCTCATTAACTTCTGATTTAATGTCTGATTTACCTTGAGTCTCTGTGTTATTTTTCCTCTTTAAAATTCTGCCCTGAGGAAATTTATTCTTACGGATTAAAACATACTCATCAGCTAACCTGGCAGAGTCCTGCAATGTATCAGTATCCCTCTCATTTAAGTAGGTCCTTACTTCAACAGGGATGCTTCTTTTAAATTCCTCCATTAAAATCAGCTCTTTCAATGTATTATAGTCCCCATTTACATTTTTAGAAGAAACCCATCTCTCAAAGCACACAGCTTTATCAAAGGCAAATTCCACATAAGTTTTTTCCACAGACTTCTTCAAACTTCTGAATCTTTCTCTATACGCTTCTGGGACCAATTCATATGCTTTCAAAATATGCTGTTTCACAATATCATAAGAGCTTGCACAGCAGTTAAAGCTGTATAAACGTTGTGCTTTGCCTTTAATTACACTTTGTAACAACACTGACCATTTATCTTTCGGCCACTCTGAAATCTGAGCAATTGTTTCAAAATGTTGGGAATATCTTTCCACTTCTGTTTCACGAAATGGAGAGACCAATTTAATTTCTTGACTAGCAACAAACAGTTTTCTAGAACCAGAAGACGGATTCTCATCCTTAATTCAGCCATCGCATATTCAAATTCCCTTTTTGATTATCAGCTTCTAACCTACAACGCTCCAATTCTGCTTTACTTTGTTCCAACTTCATTTGTTCGATTTGCAACTGCATCTCTAGATTACTTATTGGAAATGACTCTAAAATCGATTCATCAAAATCACTCGAATCTACATAGTGTGATGCGATTTTTCTCTGTATTAGAGCCTTCGATGTAGACCTCGAAATACCTTTAAGTTCCAATCTACTAGCTATCTCAGACACTTCAGTTTTTTTCGCCTTTGCTAACAACTCCATGTCTGGCGAAGCCAGAAACTCATCAATATTCATTGTTGCTGAATACCACTCACAAGCCAATCAAACAAAAGAATCAAGTATTCCCCTTTTCCAAAACACCAATACAAAATTTAACAAGCTTTTAAACTCAAAAATGGTTGATCCCGGATACAGCCCCCATATTTAAGTCACGGATTCGGCAACAATAAATATACAAGTGAGGCAGGGGTTTTTATAACAAATAAAACATTTATTAAACACTGAAAAACAAACCCCCAAAAGTAAACAAACCACTAACATAACCAGAAATCAGCTGCTGTCCGGCAGCATAAACAGTTCTTAAAGCAATAAAGCTTAAACAGTTCTTAAAACGATGTTGCAAAAACAGTCCTTCAAAGTAATACTGCGGAAGTTCAAAATGCTTACAGTCCATTAAAGGAGAGACTTTTTAGACGATTTAAATTCTCTTTCACATCGTGTTGTTGCGGTTCCCCATCGAACTATACTTTTCCTGGAGAATTTACGAAGATGAAAATGAAACGGCTTAAAGACACTGACCTTTCCTTTACAAAACTGTGCCCGATCCTTTCTGCTATATTTCGCAGGGATTAACATGGGGACAGCCAACGAATTCCTTCTGAATGAGGATCAAACAAGGTCGAACCTGTTTCACCGTCGAAATTGACTTCCCTCGATCTTTTAGCTCCCGAACTCCGATCTTCACTCTCCACTGATTTTTAACTGGCAGTATTATAAAGAAACTGCCGGCAATTACCTTTTAAACTTTAGGCATTAAATAAAACTCCACCTTTCAACCAAACTGCATCATAATTTTGGACCAAGCAGTGGCATAGAGTCAAAATGGCAAATCCAGCCACGAACTGCCCCTCCTCACAGGGAGGGGTCCTCCTTTTATACCCTGTAAAAAAAACCTGTCACATGACCTCTACTGGCGGGAAAATGACATCACTCCACCAACACAAGACCACTACCTTAAGTCTAGTATAGCTTCAACACCACTGTCACGTGACAAGTACAAAATACCCACGGGTACGTAACAATACTTAAAAATACGCTAGTATGTATACCCTTTACATGGGATTGTTAAGAACTAATATCCTTTATTTAATGTAACCAGTGATTTTTGGGTTTTTTCATACACACTATTTCTTCAAGTCCAATGTTCTGAGTTTGTCTTCACCAAAAACGACAGCAAAAATTTAAGAAGACTGGAATTCATTTCCAATCATATCGGTCTCCCTGCTTCAGCGCATGGCCGATTCCTGTTGTGCAGAGTTCGGTGTGCTCTCCTTTCAGCTGTGCTTCCATCCTGACCTCACTTTCAGGTCCCTTTCTTCAGGTCTCCCTGAGCCCCGCTTTCCCTTCTCCCTTTTGGATCTCCCTGAGCCCCGCTTTCCCTTCTCCCTTTCAGGTCTCCCTGAGCCCCGCTTTCCCTTCTCCTTTTTGGATCTCCCTGAGCCCCGCTTTCCCTTCTCCCTTTTGGATCTCCCTGAGCCCCGCTTTCCCTTCTCCCTTTCGGGTCTCCCTGAGCCCCGCTTTCCCTTCTCCCTTTTGGATCTCCCTGAGCCCCGCTTTCCCTTCTCCCTTTCGGGTCTCCCTGAGCCCCGCTTTCCCTTCTCCCTTTTGGATCTCCCTGAGCCCCGCTTTCCCTTCTCCCTTTCAGGTCTCCCTGAGCCCCGCTTTCCCTTCTCCCTTTTGGATCTCCCTGAGCCCCGCTTTCCCTTCTCCCTTTTGGATCTCCCTGAGCCCCGCTTTCCCTTCTCCCTTTCTTCAGGTCTCCCTGAGCCCCGCTTTCCCTTCTCCCATTCGGGTCTCCCTGAGCCCCACTTTCCCTTTTGGATCTCCCTGAGCCCCACTTTCCCTTCTCCCTTTCGGGTCTCCCTGAGCCCCGCTTTCCCTTCTCCCTTTTGGATCTCCCTGAGCCCCGCTTTCCTTTCTCCCTTTCAGGTCTGCCTGAGCCCCACTTTCCCTTCTCCCATTCAGATCTCTATGATCCCTGCTTTCCCTTCTCCCTTTCAGGTCTGCCTGAGCCCCACTTTCCCTTCTCCCTTTTGGATCTCCCTGAGCCCCATTTTCCCTTCTCCCTTTTGGATCTCCCTGAGCCCCGCTTTCCCTTCTCCCTTTTGGATCTCCCTGAGCCCCGCTTTCCTTTCTCCCTTTCAGGTCTGCCTGAGCCCCACTTTCCCTTCTCCCATTCAGATCTCTATGATCCCTGCTTCCCCTTCTCCCTTTCGGGTCTCCCTGAGCCCCGCTTTCCCTTCTCCCTTTCAGATCTCCATGATCCCCGCTTCCCCTTCTCCCTTTCGGGTCTCCCTGACCCCCGCTTTCCCTTCTCCCTTTCGGGTCTGCCTGTGCTCCACCCTGAGCTTTCCTCTCGGTGTGCTTGAGCTCCACCTTGCTGGGTCTGTACTCAGTTTGCCAGATCTCACCAGGGTCATTGTGCTGCCTCTGCCTTTCTTCCTGCCGTCTGGACCCTCTGTGCCCTCGTTGTTTCCCCACACTTCATCTGCCTCTTCAGCTGTTCGTGTTTCACTCAAGCTGGTGCACTGGCTCGTCACCTTTCACATTGCTCGACCTGCTCCCTGTTTCAGTGATCCCTGGTGCACATTCATTGCTTTGTTACCCATTCACTCCATCCATTCCATGTCCCTGGCTCACCCTACCTGTCCGCTCGGACATCATCCTTTCAGGTCCACATCTATCATGACCTCTCCCTTCAGGTCACATCTTGTTCTGCCACCCCTTCAAATCCGTTTGAGCCCCATCCCCCCTTCATTCTTCACCCTAACATCTCTCTTGCTTGTCTGCCTGTGCTCTGCATTGCCGGGTCCGCCAGATGTCCCATCGTGCAAATCACAGAAAATCATGCTGTTGCTGCATTTCTTCCTGCTGTCCACTACCTCTGAGCCCTCATAGATCCTCCTCATTTCACTTTGCCTTTTCAGCTTTCTAATGCTTCATTCAATCCAGTGCAATGGCTCGATGCTCTGTGCATCATTGAATTACCTGACACGTTCCCAATCACAGCTCCCTCCCTACTTCAGCTGCTGCCAACTCTTCTTTGCTTTGTCGTCTATTTGCTCCGTCCAACCCCTCTCCTAGTTCATCCTACATGGACAGCTCAGACGTCACCCTTCCAGGTCCGCAACCATTGTGACCTTAGGAATGAATCCAGCTTCGAGAATGTGGTAAATGGGTCCCATAGTTGAGGTCAGCAAATAATCTGAAAGCATGAGTTACCATCTACAATTAAAGAGAGAATTTAACTTCAAGTCAAATAGTAAAGCTGAGATAAAATATTGCATCATTGCATCAATAATGTTGGCCATAAAACTTCCAGCTTGAATAGTGTTTCCTTTGGTTTATTCACTTCCTTCAAAGAAGGAAGCTTGGCTACTCTTAATCTGGTCTTCATGTGACTTCTGGCTCACCAGTGTTTGATCTCTTAACTAATCTCTGAAATAGTGAGGACACCATCCAGAGGCAAATTATGGTTTATGGTATAATGATATAAATTTATTATATAAATGTCAATTTAGTTAACTGCGTTCACATGCTGAGTTCGTTTGTTCATTATGTGCCGTGTCATATGACATGGGTGATTGTGGTCTTTCAGTGACCATGATTGTTCTTGGCAAATTTTTCTGCAAAAGTGATTTGACATTGCCTCCTTCTGGGCAGAGTCTTTACGAAATGAGAGACCTCTGCCATTATTAAAACACTTCAGAGATTGTCTGCCTGGCATCCGCGGTCGCCTAACCAGGACTTGTGATACGCACCAGCAGCTCGCATGGCTTCACGCGGCCTTGATCGGGAGGCTAAGCAGGTGCTACACTTTGTGCGAGGGTGGCCTGTAGGCTAGCAGAGGGAAGGAGAGCTTTATGCCTCTTTTGGTGGGGATGTATCTCTAGTCTGCCACCTAATCCCAAGAGTGAATAAATGAAAATATACTTGCCTCACAAAGCCAGGCAAGGAGAGGATCCAGGTCTGAATCCAGAGGCAGGTACCAGCTGGTGAGATACTCCTGCAAAATGGACATCATTAACTGAATCGTGAACTCAGACTGTTCTTTCATTTACATTTGAAAAGGGCTGTGAAGTTCTCCACCAAGCTGATGGGACAAGCAATGGCCAAACGAGTAAAAGCCACCATTTTATATGCTACCGAAACTGGAAAGTCCCAAGTCTATGCAAAAACACTGTGTGAAATTTTCAAACATGCATTTGATGCAAAGGTAAGGAATAAATTTATTTTACTGGAACTTGTTTAAGTTATTTCACAAATCACTGTCTACAATAATACTTTGTCTTGCACAATGGATAAGATTGTCCTGGAATGACATTCAAATTCACCAAGACCAGTCAATACCAAATTCTCTAATTTTCCTTCATCAAAATAATTCAGTGGAATAGAATTCCTTCATTGGGATCGGTTTTGACCCGGCCTGTTTTCTGCTATTGTCACAATTGTTCACAGCAAAGCTCTTTGCAAATGTAGACATGGGAGAATTGGGGGGAAATATTTCACACGGAGTGCGATAGTTAAATGTGACTAAAGTAACTAAGTGCAATGGTCAACATTGCCAGATGGGTCAGCCCGAAACCTCAACTGTACTCTTTCTTTTTTGTAGATGCTGCCTGTTCTTCTGAATCCCGTCAACATTTTGAATGTGTTGCTTGGATTTCCAGCATCTGCAGATTTTCTCTTGTTTATAATCCCTCTCCACCACATTCTCTTGCTTTCTCCCCATAACCTTTGATGCCCTGACTAACCAAGAATCTATCAAACTCCGCTTCAAATATACTGAATGATTTGGCCTCCACAGCCATCTGTGGCAATGAATTTCACGGATTCATCATACTCAGGCTAAAGAAATTCCTTTTCATCTCTGTTCTAAATGGACATCCTTCTATTTGAATTTGTGCCCTCTGGTCCTGGATTCACCGAATAAAGGAAACATCCACTCTGTCTAGGCCTATTCAATAGGCTTCAATGAGATGCCACTCAATCTTCTAAACCTCAGTGAGTTACAGGCACAGAGCCATGAAACACTCCTCACATGTTAGCGCTTTCATTCCCAGGATCATTCTCATGAACCTCCTCTGGATCCTCTCCAATGCCAGCACACTTTTTCTTAGATAAGGGGCCAAAAGTGCTCATAATTTTCCAAGTGTGGTCTGAGTAATGAACATACACTTCCCTACACTATATTCCATCTGCCAATTCTTTGCCCATTTGCCCAATCTGTCCAAGTCCTTCTCCAGATTCTTCAACGCTACCTGCCCCTCCACCTATCTTTGTATCATCTGTAAAATTGGCTGCAAAGCCATCAAAACCATATCCAAATCGTTGACATACAACATGAAAAGAAGCGGTCCCAATATAACCACTGTGAAATCATCACTGGCAGCCAAATAGAAAAGGTCCTCTTTATTTCAACTCTTTGCTTCCTGCCAATCAGCCAGCCGTGGTATCTTTCCCGAAATACCATAGGCTCTTACCTTGTCAAACAGCCTCATGGCACCTTGTCAAAAGCTTTCTGAAAATCCAAGTAAACAACATCCACTGACTTTCTTTTGTTGATCTTGCCTGATTTGTCATGCAATATTTCCTTGAAAGAAACCAGGCAGACTTTGGCCTACTTTATCCTGACCAAAGCACCCCAAAACCTCATCCTTAATAGTGGACTCCAAAATCTTCCCAACCACTGAAGTCAAGCTAACGGATCTATAATTTCCTTTCTTCTGCCTCCCTCCCTTCTTAGAGAGTGGAGTGACATTTGCAATTTTCCAGTTCTGGAACCATTCTAGAATGCTCCCTCAATCTCTTAAGCTACGTCTTTCAGAATCCTGGGGTGCAGTCCATCTGATCCCAGTGACTTATCTACGTTAAGACCTTTCAGCTTCCTTAGTAATAGCAACTACACTCACCTCTGCCCCTTGACACTCTCAAATGTATGGCATACCGCAGGTGTCTTCCACAGTGAAGATGATGCAAAATACTTATTAAGTTCTTCTGCCATTTCTTTGTCCCCCATTATTACCTCTCCAGTGTCACTTCCCAGTGGCCCAAAATCCCCTCATGCCTCTCTTTTAATCTTTATATATCTGAAAAAACTTTTGATATCCTCTTTGATATTTTTGGCTAGCTTACTTTCATATTTCATCTTTACTCTCCTTATATATATTTACTCTCCTTATATATTTTTAATTGCCTTCTATTGATGTTTAAACACTTCCCAATCCACTAGCTTCCCACACATTTCTGCTTCATTGTATACCTTCTCTTTCACTTTTATGGTTGTCAGCCATGAATGCCTCATCCTCCCTTTAGTGTACTACTTCACCGTTGGGATGTATCTATCCTATGCCTTCGAAGTTACCCCCAGAGACTCCTGCCATTGCTGCACTGCTGTTGTCCCTGTTATTGACTCCTTCCAATCAAGCTTCTGTCCCTTACCCCTGTAATTCCCTTTTCTCCACTGTAATACTGATACACCTGACTTTATCTTCTCCCTCTCAAACTGCAGGGTGAGTCCTATCATGTTATGATCACTGCCTCCCAAGTACTCCTTTACCTTAAGCTAGCTAATCAAATCTGGTTCATTACACAGCGCTCAATCCAAAATTACCTTTTCCTTGGTGGACTCAACCACAAGCTGCTCTAAAAAGCCATCTTATAGGTATTCTACAAATTCCCTCTCTTGAGATTGAGCACTGGCCTGATTTTCCCAATCTACCTGCATATTGAAATCCCCTAAGACTATTGTAACTTTCCCCTTATTTCACACCTTTTCTATTTCCTGTTGAACATTATATCCCACTTCTGGCTACTGTTTGGGGGCCTGTATAAACTCGCATCAGGGTATTTTTACGCTTGCAATTTCCTAACTCTACCCTTCTGATGGGTTTGCACCTTCTCTTTCTAACAACTTGATTTCATTTTTTTTAAACCAACAGAACCACCCTACCTCCTCTGCCTACCTACCTGCCCTTTCGATACAAGGTGCATCCTTGGATGCTAAGCTCCCAACAATGATTTTCTTTCAGCCACATCTCAGTGATGCCCACAATCCTTAACTGTGCAACAAGTTTATCTACCATATTCATATACTGTGTGCATTCAAATATAACACTTTCAGTCCTGTATTCATCCCCCTTTTTGGTTTCACTCCCATGTTACACTTCACCTCATCCCACTGACTGCAATTTGCCCTATCATCTTCCTCATCACCCTGACCATCCTCACAGTCTCACTGCACTCTGCCCATCCTCAGCCTGATCGCCCTGCTAATTTCATTCAAATCCTCCCCAGCAGCTCCAGCAAGCCTGTCCACAAGGATATTGGACCCCCTCAGGTTCAGATACAACACATGCCTTGTACAGGTCATACCTTCCCCAGAAGAGATTCCAATGATCCAGAATTCTGAAACCCTGCCTGCTATACCACTTCCTCAGCCACTCATTCATCTGTACCATCGTGCTATTCCTGCCCAGAATAGCACGTGGCACTGGGAGTAATTCAGAGATTACTACCTTGGATGGACCTATTCTTCAGCCTCTTCCCTAATTCCCTGTACTCACAGTGTAGAACCTCATTACCCTTTCTATCTAAGTCATTGGTGCCAACATGCACCACAACCTCTGGCTTGTCACCCTCCCTCTTGTGAATCTTCTGCAGCTGCTCTGAGACCTCCTGGACCCCAGCACCTGGGAGGCAACACACCATCCTGGCTTCTCTTTCACGGCCACAGAATCCACTGTCCATCCCCCTAACTATCGAGTTTCCTGTCATTAGGCTCTGCCTGACTTTAACCTTCCCTGCTGAGCTTCAGAGCCAGCCACAATGCCACTGGCCTGTTTGCTGCTGTGCCCTGATAGGTCATTTCTGCCCCCACCACCACCCCGCCAGCAGTATCCAAAAGGGTGTTCTTGTTGCTGAGCAGAATGACCACAGGAAAACTCTACATCGACTGGTTGTTCCACTTACTTCTCCTGCTGGTCACCCATCTACTATCTGAAGCCTGCACTCTTGCATGCGGCCACCTCAGTAAAAGACTCATCTGTGAAGTTTTCGGATTATCCTGAACACTTCCAGCTCCAGCTCCAGTTCCTTGCCCTTGTCAGCCGGCAGCTGAAGTTGGGTGCGCATCCTGTAGATGTAGTCATCAGGGAGACCGTTAGATACATTGAAATCCCACAACTCACAGGAGGGGCATACCACTGCCTGACCTACCAACCTGTCTACACTTATTCTGCATCTAACTTCTAAAATATAAGTTCTAGCCTGTGCCTGTTCTCACCCAAGCCTGTTGACCCAAAACCTGACCACTCTAATACTATCCATTCATTGCTTCACTCAAACTCCAATTCTTTTTATTGACTCTTGCTAATTAACCCTATTTACTATTAACCCAACCAATCTCCCGCTCCACAGAAAGACCTGACAGGCCCCATTTGCTTTTTAATACTGGCACATAAAGTGTACTAGAAACTGTCTCCAACTCACTCCACAATCTCCCACTCTGCAGACAATATACTTAAAGATTTAAAGAGAGATTTGCTTTATTTGTCACATGTATATCAAAACATCAAAATGTACAGTAAGATACGTCGTTTGCATCAAATCAAATCAGTGGGAATTGTGCTAGGCAGCCTGCAAGTTTCGCCAGCTTCTGGGTCACAACTTATTAACCCTAACTTTATGACTTTGGATCATGGAAGAAAACTGGAGCTCCCGGAGGAAACTCACATGTTCACGGGGAAAATGTACAAACTCCTTGCAGGCAATGGCAGGAATCGAACCCAAATCTTATAGCTGACCCTGTAAATGTTGCACTAACTGCTACACTACCATGTTGCCCTGATTGAATCCTATGTAATCAAAACATTACAGAAGGCTTATAGGCAATTAATTACCTTTGTAGTTACAACTATGATACATGAAACAGGACACCTAATTTTTGCACAGCATGCTCCCACAAAGAGCAATGTATCAATGATGAGAAGTTATGACTTTGCTTTCATGAAGTCGACTGGGAATGAAAGTTGGCCTGGACACAGGAGAAATCCCCTCGAGCTCTTCGAAAAAGAATGACATGAGATCATGATGTCTGCTTTAGAGTGTAGATGGAATCTGAGTTTAGAAATGTTTGAAACATTGGAGAACCATCAGTACTTGAAGAAGTTTTGGATACAAAGCCATACAGTGGATCTCATACTGACAACCTGAGAAACTACACCATGGAAGCATATAAATGAGATCCTATTGACAAACACAAATATTATTAAACAGTTCCTGCTAGTTAAACTCATTTTAGTATGCTTAACTTCTGATGCCTTTTATAAATAAAGAATGGATTTGTATTTATACTGATTAAAAAAGAATTAATGAGAATTATAATCCATTGAATTACAAAGAATCAATATCCAACAGTTATGGAGTTGAAGTTCTGTAAATGACTATATGTGTTTCTTCTGTAGGTCATATCCATGGATGACTATGATATTGTTCACCTGGAACACGAAGCACTGGTGCTGGTGGTCACAAGTACTTTTGGCAATGGCGACCCACCTGAGAATGGAGAAGTATGAAAATCACTGAGTGAAAATAAATGGCATTTTTCCAAACTTAAAACAGAATTTAAAATGATCCGATTTCATAATCAGATTATTATGTTGGTAGTGGGTATTATTCCCAACTGCATTGTATTTTATGTTGGTACTGCTACTGCCAATATTGCCAACAGTAGTTCATGTCACATGACACCTTTCTCATTATATTTTGCATGGAAGTACATGCCGACCTGTGCAACATGGCTGTTGTGCATTGTGAGTGGTTTCGGAACCCTAGGACCCACCAGTACCTGGTTTTTATTTCTCACCTTAACTGGGATTTGCTCCAAGTAGGTTTAAAGCCTGGAATGTGGTATATTGTCTTAATTTTACAGCAAACATGCTGGGTGTTCGGTAGTGATTTAAAAAAAACATCTTCATGTAAATCTCTCTTATCATATTTTTGATTCATGAAGTAAAATTTCCTGCATTTAACATTAATCTCAGGTTTTTATCATGTAATTGCATCAGCTAAGGAACATAAGTGATCCTTCTGTCGCCTAGAAAAATCCCTTCTCTTTTCTGAAGTATAGCCTGCACAGTGCAAGTTAAAAATGGTTTTCATGATTAGACCAGTGAGAATTGTGTCATTAAATTTGTTGTTTTGTGGCTGCAATACAGTGCAATATGCAGAAACTTATTATAAGTCATAATAAAGAAATGAAGAGCACAAAAGAAAAATAACGAAGTAATGTTCACGGGTCCAGTTTCCATTCAGAAAGCTGATGGCAGAGGGCTGGAAGGTGTTGAGTGTGCATCTTCAGGTTCCTATAACTCTGCCCTGATGGTGGTAATGAGAAGATATATCCTAGATGGTGAGGGTCTTTAATGATGAACTCTGCCTTCTTGCTCCATTGCCTTTTGAAGATGTCCTCAAAGTATAGTGTATTGTGCCCAGGATCGAGCTGGCTGAGTCAACAGCTCTCTGTAACTTCTTTTGATCCTGCACATTGGAGCATCCATACCAGGCTGTGATGCTAACAGTTCACCTACGGCATACTATATAATACAGTATATAACAGTATACTTTAGAATTCTGTCAGAGGCTATCAGAGCTTAACCTGAACACTGTTGTACACTGTGTTGAGTAGATGGTTCACATATTCTCAGTGTTAGATGGCCAGTCAGTTAAATAGGTTTAAATTACATGTTTGCAAAGACAAAAGAAAGAAAGAAGGTGTTTGTTTTGGTTTCTTTTTCTACTTCTAAGTAGCTTTACAGCCAATGCCTTACTTTGTTGAAAGTGACACTTTCAAAATTAATACAGCTTTGTTCTGTACCATTTTGGATGAATCTGGAAGAATGTTTTTGGCATCTGAGATGTTGGAGTAATGAACCCCATCTGAATCTTCTCGCCCACACCCCTCCATCCCCAGCACAATGGTCATATGCTTGGGTTAAATGACTTGATCTCAGGAACCCTTTGATAATGGCAACTGCTTTAATATGAATGATATGGATGGACATCATTACCTTGTATAGTTGTTCTAGGTTTACTTTTGGAGATGGACATCACTCCTGCAGTAACACTTTTCCATATATATATATAATACACACACACACACACACACACACACACACACACACACACACACACACACACACACACACACACACACACACACACACACACACATATATATATACCTCCAAGGCACAAAAAAACCTCATACCTTCAACGGCAAAAGCTCTGCAAAATTCACTAGGAGTTTTAATGCCAAGACGTGCCTTATCCAGCCTTAATTTTTTTTTAAAAAGGTTTCATTTTAATTTTCCTATGTGAGAGAAGAGATCAGATCTTTGGCACTATATGCCTGACACAGTTATCCTGGATCAGGAGGTGCTCCAGAGGTTAGATTAAATTGCTCGTAATCCAGCAGCCTAGACTGGTAATGAAAATATGTGGATTCAATACCCACCATAACAACTGAGAATTTAAATTCAGATTAATCGTCTGGAATTTGGAAATAACAAGTACTAATAAAACTGTTGAAAAAACACTAGATTGTTGTAAAGCCACATTGATCCACTGATGTGCTTCAGTAGAGGGTCCTTACGCATCCATCCTTACGTGATGTGGTCTATAGGTACCTCTAGCCCCAACCCCACGTGGTTGACTCACAAAATGGCCAGCAAGCTATTCTGTTCATCACAATTATATTTGTGCAACAAATGCTGGCTTTGCCAAGAAAGGCTAGGTCCTGAAAAGTGAACAAATAAAAGAGCGGTTCACCTGGAAATCACCAGGCCAGTGAAGCAATTGTATCTGGACACCCTGAGCCATTTGTTTTTGACATAGCTTCTTGCAGGGCTGCTCACACACAGGCATCGACAAGTAGTATCCCACTGCTCTCTCCTTAGGCAAAGTCTTACGAGTTGTCATCTAGCAAAGGAAATAGATACTTCATTCCTAATCCGTTTTCTTGCACTTTCACAGGGTATTTGCGGTAGCCATATCTAGAATGCTACAGATGTAAAACAGAACATACTGACATTGAAAGCATTCCAAAAGAGATTAATCTGGCTAATTCCATGGGTGTCCTATCAGAGGCAGCTAAACAAGTTTGACCTGTATTCACTGGAGTTTTTTAAAAAAATGAGGCGTAATCTCAATTATTAATCTAAGATTAAGAGGGGGCAGAGCAGGACATTACAGTTTGAAGAATTCTTCCTTTTCTCCTTTACTAAAGATTCTCAAATATAAAAAGAGCACGCAGAGCACCTGGTAATGAGCTTCAAGAAACAGCTTAGTTCGTTTTGTAAATTTGAGAAACTGTAGACGGTTCTCTTCTGAAGAATTGTGGACTGTAGGTGACAAGATAGAGCAACTAACTTCATGCATTGTATCCAGAGAAAAAAAATTCTGGTATGCCAAATGTTTATTCCTGATATAAATTAACTCTTCCATCTTATTTCTTCTAGAAATTTGGTTCTGCACTGATGGAAATGAGACACTCTAACTCAAAATCAGCAGAAGGACAGTGAGTGAGATTGAAACACCATTACTGCTAATTCTGTTTTTAAATTGTAAAGTACCCGAGGCAACTTATTGCCTGTGAACTGAAAACGTAACTACAGTACTGTGGCATTAGTGAGTCAGTTCCTTTAACATTAAAGATGTTATGCTGAAGATTTATAAGACATTGGAGAGCCTTATTTGGAGTATTGTGTGCATATCTGGTCACCAACCTACAGGAAGGATATCAAAGAGATTGAAAATTTATAAGGATGTTGCCAGGACTTGAGGATATGAGTTTTAGGGAAAGGTTGGATAGGTTAAGACTTTATTCCCCCAAGCATAGGAGAATGAGGAAAGATTTGATAGAGATATATAAGATTTTGAGGGGCCTAAATAGGGTAAATGCAAGCAGGGTGTTTCCTCTGAAGTTGAGAGAGACTAGAACTAGAGGTCTTAGGTTAAAGGTGAAAGGAGAAATTTTAAGGGAAGTCTGAAGCGGATCTTCTTCTCTCAGAGGGTGATATGACTGTGGAAAAAGCTGCCGACGGAAGGGATGAATGCAGGTTTGATTTCAACGTTTATAAGACCATAGTATATAGGAGGAGAATTAGGACATTTCATCATGGCTGATCCAATCTTCCTCTCAGCCACAATCTCCTGCCTTCTCACTGTATCCCTTCATGCACTGACCAATAAAGAACCTATCAACCTCTGGCCTTAAATATACAGAAAGATTTGGCCTCTACAGCTGCCCGTGGCAACAGATTCATCACTCTCTAGCTAAAGAAATCCCTTCTCATCTCTGTTCTAAGAGGACGTCCCTCTATCCTGAGGCTCTATCCTCTCCCACCATCGAAACCACCTTCTCCACATCCACTCAGTCAGGGCCTTCCACAGTTCAATAAGTTTTAATTAGGTCACCCCTCATTCTTCTGAATTCTAGTGAATGCAGGCCCAGAATAATCAAACCACTCTTCATATGACAGGCCATTCAATTCTGGAATCATTTTTGTAAAGCTTCCTTGAACCCTCTCCAGTTTCAGCACGTCCTTTCTAAGATAAAGGGCCCAAAACTGCTCACAATACTCCAAAATGAGGCCTCAGCAGTGCTTTATAAAGTTTCAACATTACATTGTTACTTTTATATTCCAGCCCTCTTGAAATGAATACTAACATTGTATTTGCCTTCCTCACCACAGACTCAATCTACAAATGAACTTTAGGGTCTCCTACACAAAGACTCCCAAGTCTCTTTGCACCTCAGTTTTTTTTTTGGTATTTTCTCTCTATTTTGAAAATAGTCACCCATATAACAGTTACAGCACAGAAACAGGCCATCTCGGCCCTTCTAGTCCGTGCCCCTTTCATTTCTTTGACCAAAGTGCATGACCATACACTTACCAATACTATTCCATCTGCCATTCTCCTAATCTGCCAAGACCTTCTGTGGCCTCTCTACTTCCTCAAAACTACCTGCCCCTCCACTTACCTTCATATCATCTGCAAACTTTGCAACAAAGCAATTAATTCCATCATCCAAATCATTGACATATAACATAAAGATGATCAATCCCAACACAGACCCTGTGGAACACCACTAGTCACCAGCAGCTAACCAGAAAAGGCTCCATTTATTCCCATTCTCTGCCTCCTGCCAATCAGCCACTGCTTTATCTATGCTAGAATCTTTAATGCCATGGGCTCATTGCTTGTTAAGCAGTCTCATGTGTGGCTCCTTTTCAAAGACCTAAAAGTTCAAGTACACAACATCAACCAATTATCCTTTGTCTATCCTGCTTGCTATCCTGCTTGTTACTTTTTCAAAGATTTCCAACAGACTTGTCAGGCTAGATATTCCTTGAGGAAACCATTCTGACTACAGCCTATTTTATCACGTGCCTCCAAATACCCAGAGGCCTCAACCTTCATAATCGACTCCAATATCTTCCCAGCCACTGAGGTTAGACTAACTGGCCTGTAGTCTCATCTCTTCTAACTATCTCCCTTCTTGAAGAGTGAAGTGGCATTTGCAATTTTCCAGTCTTCTGGGACCATTCCAGAATTGAGTGATTCTAGAAAGATCATTACTAATGCCTCTACAATCTCTTCAATGACCTCTTTCAGAACTCTGGGGTGTAGACCATCTGGTTCAGGTGACTTATCTACCTTCAGACCTTTCAGTTTCCCAATAACCTTCTCTCTAGTAATGGTAACTTCACACACCTCATGATCCCTGACACCTAGAAATTCTACCAAATTGCTAGTTTCTTCCACAGTGAAGACTGATGTAAAATACTTATTAAGTTTGTTCACCATTTTTTGTCCCCCATTACCACCCCTCCATTTTCCAGTACAGTATTCTGATATCCACTCACTTCTTTTTTACACTTTATGTATCTGAAGAAACTTTTGGTATCCTATTTAATGTTATTGACTAGCTTGCTTTCATATTGTATCTTTACCTTCATAATAACTGTTTTTAGTTGTCTTCTGTTGGGTTTTAAAAGCTTCCCAATCCTCTAACTTCCCACTAATGTTTGCTCTATTCTATGCCCTCTCTTTGTCTTTTATGTCGGCTTTGACTTCTCTTGTTAGCCACAGTTGTGTCATCTTGCCTTTAGAATACTTCTTCTCCTTTGGCCTGTATACACCCTGTGCCTTCCAAATTGCTTCCACAAATTCCAGTCATTGCTGCTCTGCCATCATCCCTGCCAGTGTTCTTTTCCAATCAATTCTGGTTAACTTCTCTCTCATGCCTCTGTAATTCTCTTTACTCCACTGTGATACTGATACAGATGACTTCAGCTTCTTCCCAAATTTCAGGGTGAATTCAACCATATTATATTCACTTTCCCCTCAGGGTTATTTTACCTGAAGCACTCTAATCAATTCTTTTTAATTGCACCCATTCCAGAATAGCTGATCCCTCAGTGGACTCAATCATAAGCTCCTTTAAAAAGCCATCTCGTAAGCACTCTCGAAATTCTCCCTCCTGTAATCCAGCACCAACATGATTTTTCCTGTCTATCTGCATATTGAAGTTCCCTGTGACTATCGTAAAATTGTCTTTTTGGCATGCATTTTATATTTTCCATTTCAATTGGAGACCATATCCTTACTGCTTTGGGGGTCTGTATACAACTCCCCTTGCAGGTCTTGGTCTTTTTACCCTTGCAGTTCCTTATCTCTATCCACAATGATTGAACACCATCCGACCCTATGTCAGCTCTTTCTAATGATTTGATTTCATTTTTTACCAACAGTGCAATGCCACCCTGTCTGCATGGATGGGATGGGTAGATAGAGCTCTAGTCCAGGTGAGGGTTAATGGGACAAGGTTGAATAATAGTTTTGCATAGAGTAGAAGGGTTAAAGGATCCGTTTCTCTGTGGTGATTCTCTTTGTCTCTATGTCTATTGTGTCTCCCCTCTCTCCAGGAGTTATAAAGTTCGTTTCAACAGTGTATCCTCAGTGTCAGATGCTCGGAAATCTTCAAGTGATGAAGCAGAAAGCAGAGACAACTTTGAGAGTACTGGCCAATTGGCCAATGTTAGGTATGTACTTTCTCAATAATATTTCTAAAGTAGCATTGTAGATTATTTCAAGTTGCTTCTTGGCATGACATGGTTGATATGAGGAAAGATAGAGCAGACTGGACTTCAGAAGAGAAAGAGAGAGGTGATCTACTTGATACACATACCAAGGGGTCTTTACAAGTTAGGTGCTGAGAGATTGCATTAACATTAGTAATCTAGAACTAGGAGCCGAAGCTTCACAATGGGGGTTGGAAGGTGCTCATTTAGAACTGAGGGGCAGAGGGATTTCTTTGCTCAGCTTCAATTCACATTATATTTGGGAATGATTCCAGTAAAATAAGCTAATTCATTCCAGTACTACAGAAGGTCATCTTAAATAGTGACACAAACCCAGCCACTGGAGCTGAGCTGCTACTAGCAAAAGCATAGATGATTACTGCTGAATGTATTGAATTTACCATATTCATTCTATCTTGATGAATATATTATCCCTCAACCTCTTCTCCTGCCTTCTTCTTCTAACCTTTGACACCTTTACTAATCAAGAACCTGTCAACTCCACTTTAAATATTCCCAATGTCTTGGTCTCCACAGCTGTCTGTGGCAATGAATTCCAGATTCGGAAGGTGTCCCCTCTGCATTGAGACTCCCCGGTATAGGAAACATCCTTTCCACATCCACTTTCAATATTCGATAGGTTTCAATGAGATCCCCCCTCATTCTTCTAAAATATGCTAAAATACAATGTCCAACAATTGACTTAAAGACCCTTAATCCATGCAATCGAAATGGAACAATGGAAAGTTAATTCCATAGTGTTAATTATGGAGTTAATGTCAAATAGCTTGTCAGCCTAATTTGTAAGAACTATTGGGAATGTATTTTAGGGCCAAGAGATTCTGCAATTGCCGGAAATCCAGAGCAAGATACACAAAATGTTGGAAGAACTCAGCAGATCAGGTATCATCTATAGAGGTGAATGGATAGTTGACATTTCTGGCTGATCCTCCATCTGTCCTACCCAAGTCATCGACTGTCTATTTTCCTCCATAGATGCTGCCTGCCTTTGTGCATGTTGCACTGGGAATGTATTTATCAAAGATTCTCAAGCTTGTTACAAAGGTTATTGTTTAGTATCTTTTATCACTCAATTGCAGAAGGAAGATAAACGAGGATGTTCCTATATGAAACACTAAGTTCAAATGTACTGTTTTGCAGATTTTCTGTCTTTGGTCTCGGCTCTCGAGTTTACCCCCATTTCTGTGCTTTTGCTCGAGCTGTTGACACCTTACTTGAAGAACTTGGAGGAGAGCGAATTATGAGGATGGGTGAGGGGGATGAACTCTGTGGACAAGAGGAGTCATTCAGGACATGGGCTAAGAGAGTCTTCAAGGTTATTATCATTACCACATAACTAATTATTCTTTAAAGCTAAAGCTGTGGTTGCAACACCTCATTCACTGAACCTAATTGTGAATGAGATGTATAGTATTAATTCAGTCGAAATATCAGATTTCAAAGTAAGTGAAAATATGGGGAAAATGTATAATTCTTTCTTTCTTTCTCAATCTTTTTATTATTATTAATACTATGTACAAAATACAAATGATATATTAATAAAGGGATTACAAACATACAAATTCCCATTACACATGAAAAAATACATAAGTAATGGTTACAGTATAAATGAGTTTACCAAAACATGAACCATACAGTATATGTATGAACATGGTAAATCTAGATATTTTGTAATATATGATATAAAAAAAACAGAAAAAAGAAAAAAAATGTTGTGCAAAATTGACTAACCTAATAATTGTATAATTATTATATATTATTATATAATATTATTATATTGTATAATTATTATATAATTATTATAATTGTATATTGACTAACCTAAAATGTATAATTCCCAGCTAAATTGAAATGACTTCTTTTACAGCATCAGCCAAAATTAAATTTACCTATCAAACATAGAACAATATATCACAAATACAGGCCCTTTGGATCAGAATTTCAAACTAATTAAACTGTTAATTTTATGCCTAACTAAGCTAATCCTTGCTGCCAACACAATGTCCATATCCCTCCATTTTCTGCACATTCTCGTGCCTACCTTAAATACCTCAACCATACTTGCCTCACTGCAACCCTGGTAAGACATTCCAGGCATCCATTTTCAGTGCAAAAAAACGCCCTGATTGTTTCCTTTGATCTTACCCCTCTCAACTTAAGTGCATGACTTCTGTTAAAAGATAATGGGTGTCTACTCTATCTATGCCTCGCATAGTCTTGTAAACTTCTACTGGGTCTTCCTCAGCACCCATCACTCCAGAGAAAACAATCCAAATTTGTCCAACCTCTGCTTGTAATACATGCTCTGTAATCCAGGCAGCATCCTTTCCAAAGTCTCTACATCCTTCCTATACTGAGGTGATCACTTCTGATGAAAGGTCATTGACCTGAAGTATTTAACCCTGTTTCTGCTTCCACAGATGCTGAAGGACTTCTAAGTATTTCCATATTTACTATTTTTATTTCAGATCTCCAACATCTGCAGTAATTTGTCATTGGACCAAAACTGTATCTCTTTCATTTTTAATTATGAAGAATTCAAATGTTTCTGTCAAAATATCACCAGTGTGTGGCACACACACAAAGTTCTGGAGAAACTCAGCTAGTCAGGCAGCATCTATGGAGGTGAATGAACAGTCATTGCTTCAGGCTGAGACTCTTCATCAGGGCTGGAAAGAAAGAAGCCAGATTAAGAAGGTGGGTGGAGGGGGAGGAGTACAAGCTAAAAGGGGGAACGGTAGAAGTAAAAAACTGGCAGGTAAGAGGGGGAAGATGGGTGGGTGGGGAAGGGGATGATGAAGTGAGAAGCTGGAAGGTGATAGGTGGAAGAGGAAAAGGGCTGAAGAAGGAATTTGATAGGGGAGGTCAGTAGGCCATAGAAGAAAGGAGCTATGGGGAACATCAGAGGGAGATGAGAAATCGATGTTCATGCCATCAATTTGGAGGCTACACAGATGGAATATGAGGTCCAAAAGGTGGAATTTCCCAGTGGCCAAACATTTCAATTCAACTTGTCAATCCCATTCTGACATGTGACCTCCTTTACTGCCATGATGAGGCCACACTCATGTTGGAGGAGCAACGCCTCATTTTCTCCATTCTGGTTCCCTTCTCTACTCTTTTCCTCACCTGTTGATCATCTCCTCTGATGTTCCTCCCAGTTCCTTTCTTCCATGGCCTGCTGGAATTTCTCCCCACCTTTCTTTTTCCATTCCCTGTTTTGGTTCTCTTCTTCCCCCTCTTCCCACCTGCCCATCACTTCCTTCTGGAGCCCCTCCTCCTTCCCTTTCTTCCAATGATACTGTCCTCTCCTTTCAGATTCCTTCTTCTCCAGCCCTTTACCTGTTCTATCTATCACCTTCCTGCTTCTTTTACATCTACCCCCTCTTCCACCCACCTACCTTCCCCCTCACCTGGTTTCACCAATCACCTGCCAGCTTGTACTCCTTCCCCTCCACCACATCTTTTATTCTGGGTTCTTCCTCCTACCCCCTTCCTTTCTAGTCCTGATGAAAGATCTTACCCTAAAACATCAGCTGTTTATCCCCCTCCATAGATGCCTTCCTCAGCATTCTGTGGGCATTGCTGAAGATTTCCAGCATCTGCAGAATCTCTCGGTTTGCCAACACATTAGGAGGACATTAGGAACCTATGGAGGAACAGTGAAATAAGTTGATGGAGCAGATGAAAGTAACAGGAGTACTGGAAGGTAGTGTGAATTACAAGACTGAAAGCTGTAAATGCTGGGACTCTCAGCAGGTGAGGTTGCATATGTGGAGAGAGAAACAGGGTGAAAATATGTCAATGCCCCTCAGTAGAACAGAAAAAGAAGGAAAACAAGCATGTTTTAAGTTGCAGGAAGGAGGACTGTTGGAGAGAACAATAGGACTACCTGGAGACCAAGGGAGTCCAAATGATTCAGTTGGTCTTGAAGCCACCAGGAGAGGGTAGCACATCTTGTGTAAAAACTGGCCAGTCCTGAAATAAACAATAAGGACTAGTTATGCAAAATAATCAAATTATTTATTCCATCCTGCAGGTTGCTAAATGCCTGAACAAAAGATTCAGTGAATGAAGAAATGGAGTGTAAACATGTGGTTGATTGGGGGATATTTTCATGATTACCTAAATCTCTTCAGAAGTTTCAGTTTTAGCCATAATCATACCTGGGAGTGGAAAAGTGCTAGGTGCTGATCACAGTGAAAAGGAGAAAAAATACACTTCACAATCATGTCCTTGTGAAGTTCTGATAAGGGAGTGATATTTGTATGCTGTTATGTTGGTTGACACTATTTCTATAACAGGGGTAAACTTTTTTTTGCCATGGACCAATACCATTAAACAAAGGGTCTGTAGACCCCCAGTTTGGGAATCTTTGCGTAAGGTATCAATTGAAGTATTGAACAAATGGACTCTAAAACCAAGATTTAGGACAACTTAATTTTTACTAACACTTGAGTTACTTAGGCACATTTGCCAGCACAGGCTTCTAATAATTATGAATTTGCTTTACTCTTCCACCATATCCCTTCTATGAAATCACAAGAATCATAGTTTGCACTTAAATACTACTTGAGTGAAATGAATTGGCCAGTCCCACTAAAACAGGACTGTTGTATCTTTTGAGTCCCAAACTTAGATCCCCCACCTCCCCCCCCCCCCCCCCATGGTATTTGTTCCCAGGTTGTCATTACTAGAGTCTCAGATTCTTGTTTCTATCTTCTTAAGGCTTTCATTGTTGTAACCAATTCCAATCCTGTTGGCCTTCACAATCATATATGGACTTGTTTTCACTTACACTTCTTGCACATTTGTTGTCTTCTGGTAACACTTAATTGCTCATTCGCCCTCTAGCCCGTGCACTAAAGTGGTTATGTTTATTTCCATTTAATTTGTTATGTAAGTTTTATAACATTTATGTTAAGTTTAAGTTTATTGTGCTGATGCTGCAGAAAGCTCATTTTCGTGCATTTATAGCCATCAATAAACTAGAACTCTTAACAACTCATAAACCAAGGTTTTTTAGTCACGAATCCGCTCTTTTATCCAAGTATATTTTTCTTTGAACCCTTCAAATTCCTACCATTACACGGCCTTCTATATATTGGTGAGACCCGATGCACCAATATATTGGGAGATCATTTCGCTGAACACCTTTTGCTCTGTCCGCCAGAGAAAGCAGGATCTCCTAGTGGCCATACATTTTAATTCCATGTCCCATTCCCATTCTGATATGTCTATCCATGGCCTCCTCTACTGTCAAGATGAAGCCACACTCAGGTTAAAGGAACAACTTCTTATATTCCGTCTAGGTAGCCTCCAACCTGATGGCATAAACATTGATTTTTCTAACTTCCGTTAATGCCCCCCTCCCCTTCTTACCCCATCCCTTATTTATTTATTCCCCTTTTTTTCTTTTCTCTTGTTTCTCTATCCCTCTCAAATCACTCCTTGCCTGCTCTCCATCTCCCTGGTGCTCCCCTCCCCCTTTCTCTCTCCCTAGGCTTCCTGCCCCATGACCCTCTCCCTTCTCCAGTTGTGTATCCCTTTTGCCAATCAACTTTCCAGCTCTTAGCTTCATCCCTTCCCCTCCTGTCTTCTCCTATCATTTTGGATCTCCCCCTCCCACTTTCAAATCTCATACTATCTTTTTCAGTTAGTCCTGATGAAGGGCTTCGGCCCGAAACGTCGACTGTACTTCTTTCCTATAGAGGCTGCCTGGCCTGCTGCGTTCCACCAGCATTTTGTGTGTTTTACCTCAACTTAAAGGCCATTTGATTCCCGAATTAGCAGATTATCAGACTATTCCTCCTTCAAGTGGTCAGATCCCAATGCACCGCCATTAATTAACCCTGAATAGCTCATCAGGCGATGAACACATTGAAACGTGTCAATCACGGAACCTTCCTTCACTGTGCGTCCTTGTTCAGTAGTTTTCAGTATCTCCCCCTGGCCAGCAGTGTGGTCCTCCTAAAGCCTGTCAGATTACTTGTCATCATCTCTGTGGCTAATAGATGAAACGTGGTAGCAACAATACTGTGGCTGTAGATTTGAGAACTATCCAGCAATGCACTCAAGTTATGCCTGAGATATCGTTGCTTGACTTACTAAAGGAAAATGGTATACTTTTAGTCATGTGAGGTGCCTCAGACTGCTTCCTAGGAACAAAACTAAGCAGAAACTAAATGTGTGGGTATGTCTATGAAGCTTCTCAGTCATCCAGGTCATTGTATATCAAGCAGTTGTAAATCAAGGCAACTGGACTCGTGGTGTTGTCTCCAAGATGTTTTGCCACTCATCTGAAAGGCTTCTTCAGTTCTCATCCATAGTGGGTCGTTTTCCAGCTTATGAACTCTGTGTTGTTTAAAGATATATCAATTACACGAGGATTGTTCAGAGTTATAGAGGTAATGAAATTGTCATTAGTCTTATCTTTGCATGAATGGAGGTGTGAACTGTTGTGGAGGTAGTAAGTAGCTGATAGGTGGTGTTGTACCCCACCCCCTCTGTTCAGGGATGTGTTTTCCAGTTTGACAAAGATGGCTTCTTTAACCCCTTTTGTGAGGGTAACATAAGAGATTAGGGCATCTGATCAGGAGCTAAATTACAGCTCTGATGAGCATCTTAAAGGAAGAAAGAGAGGAAGGTTTGAACACAAAAAGTAACTGATCCTCCCAAAAAATACAAGTTCCTTGAGATTCTGTGAACTAACTCATAGTGCAGATGAATGCACATACAAAAATATTAACTATGCTGTTTTCAGGCAGCGTGTGATGTATTCTGTGTGGGGGATGACGTCAATATCGAAAAAGCCAACAACTCCTTAATCAGTAACGATCGCAGCTGGAAGAGGGCAAAGTTTCGTCTGACCTACCAAGCCACTGCACCTGACCTCACACAAGGTATATGTTAATAAAATTAATTTGCACACTTTTAAGCATTCTTTTGATTGTTGTTATTAATCTCTTGATTTTTTTTCCCCCTTCCTGCAAAGCTCTCTATAGCATTCACAAAAAGAAAGTTTCGGCTGCGAGATTATTATCCCGACGCAACTTGCAAAGTCCTAAATCCAGGTACTGCACTTTTGCTTCGTTGGTGTGACTTCAGAAGGGAAAAAAATAATTACATGGCACCCAGCCCTTCAAATTAAAGCATTAAGTAATTGCTGCCTTGCTATTCTCACTGAGAGTAAGGGATCATATTGCTTTCATAAACTGGAAACAAGAGTTTGCATTAATGCGGATCTTTTAAATCCTCGGTATTCCTTAAATAAAGATAAAGTACATTAGTTACAGGGAAGTCACTGTTTCAATAGACAGCATTTACACTTAATTTTTGCATTCATGTTTCCACAATCATCTGTGATCTAATGAGTAGATCATCTAATGCTGTGAGGTTAATGGGTGAAATTGGACTGGGTGTTTCTGAGTACCTCCCCCTTACTCCTGGAATACTGTTGTAACACCATTCCCAGTTACCCAAGAGAGAATTTAGTTTATTATTCCATCTTATTTTCCCAAGCACTGTAGCTATGCAGCATGCACAACTTTCTGTTTGCTCTCTTAGATCAAGAGCTTAAGGCCCAGAAGTGGAATATGAATCCACGGTTTTGTGGGATGAGAGTGCAAGTCATGGCCGAGAGGCACCAGTTGTCCAAGATAAAGGGAAGGTCTGTCTTCCCAGCAGAGTTGAATAGATTTGTACGTTGTGGGAAATGTGCTGTGCAGTGTTCCAGTTCTAGCCTGGGCTCAATCACTACTGGGAATTCTTCCCACCTTTCACTGTATCCTTGGAAATAATGGTGGCTGTTTAGCAGAACTTACAGGGGCATAAATTCTCAGAGAATAAGCAACTTGTCATACACTGCCCACAAGATGTACTGTTCAGCATATGATGGGCGGATCACAGCAATGTTCTGAAGCAAGGTGCAGCTTGCTCTATGCTCAGAAGTTTGTGTGTCCTAGGGTGGGTATATTTTCCCTCCTGTGTAGCAGAAGGCACACCATGCTCCACACCAGCCTGCCTACTCACACCTCCCCACTCACTACCTTCCCTTAACAAGCCAACTTTCAAAACTAACCCCCATTCATAAGGCTTTTCAGGGATAAATATCCATGGGACAAGTCCCCCTCCAGCACCTGAACCAAATGTCCATCCTCTAGAAAAACATCAACTGTAAGCAAACCGATCCCTCAGTCAGCCACTCAGCCAGTCCTCCACTCCACCGTTTGCAGCCCTCCCTATCTATACCAACCTATACTAGTTAGATTTGCCCACAATAGAGTTGTACCTCTCATGCCTCATCTATTTAAGAACCTGTCTAAATGCCTCTTAAATATGCTAACTCTATCTGATTCTGTCACCTAGTCTGGCAGCATTTTCAAGATATCCAGCACTCTGGTATAAAAATTTGTCCCTCAGATCTCCTTTAAAACTTCTTCCTCTTACTTCAAACCTATCCCCTCTTGCTCTTGATACCCCTTGGTTTGGAAGAGTTGAGTGAGATGAAGCAGAAAATACTGAAGCACTGTGTGCATTACTTCAAATAAAATAGATTAATTTACAAGAGGCTGAAGTGGCCTTTCTTGCTTTAGAATAATGTTGACATATTCATCAAATGAATTCATGGAAAGAAACTTAACATAACATGGATAACCTCCAGGAAAGGACAAATGGACGAGTAGTATTGTAGTATTGAGCAAAGTTGTAATGAGGAAGTTGTGCATCCTGTCAAGGTACAATCTTTTGGAAAAGATGATAAAGAGCAAACAGGAATATACGTTGTGTTTTTTTTCAAATCCAGATGTTTGACTCTTTACTCTGTCTTTCTGTTTAGCCGTTCTACAATACTACTACAGATACACACAGACAAGCTGGCAGAATTAAACTACCAGCCTGGTGACCATCTTGGCGTTTTTTCCGGCAACCATGAGGATCTGGTCAATGCCTTGATTGACCGATTAGAAGATGCACCTCCTGCAAATCAGGTCATAAAGGTTGAATTTTTGGAGGAGAAAACTACAGCTTTAGGTACTTCTGAAACACACGTCAGGGATTTAATGGACAATTCCTGCTTATCTGGATGTAAACTTTGTGAAGATATCAGACAAAATTAGATGAACTTGTAAGAGCAATTGGACTTAGAAGATTATTTTGGGCAACATTAGGGTATGCATCTCTTCATCACCCTAATAGAGTATTGGAGTTATCCAGCACAGAAACAAACCCTTTAGCCTAATGAATCTGAACTGACCATTAACCACCCTTTTATATTAATTTTATATTAATTCCATTTTATTCTTTTCACATTCCCAGCACTCCCCACAAATTCTACCACTCAGCTACATCCTCAGGGCAATTTACAGTGACCAGCTAACTTACCAAAGCCACATGAGATTAGGACATGGAAGCAAATTGAACACCCAGAGAATCCCAGATGGACACAGAGAGAATGTGCAAACTACTCACAGCCAGCACTGGAAGTCAGGACTGAACCCAGGTCATTAAAACAGTGAAGCACTGGCTAATCTAGTTATGCCAATTGTGCCATCCTATAATTTTAATAGGTTCTGCCATGTAGGTTATATTTTACTAGTGTTAGAGAGCTCCTGTGGTCCAAAGGGTGGGGGGATGGGAAACAGGAGACCTACTCATGGTGTCGCTTCAAGTTTGGCAGGATTTTTCTCCAGTACTCTCTACCAAGCATGAGAACCCCCAGCAGTACAGCAGGCAATTTCAGGATCTCACAAGATATATCAAAGTGAGCACTAGACCAAAAGAATTCCAGCTCTTCCATCCCAACCCAGGTACATGCTCTGGGGAGCAGAGTTTTGTTAAGTACATTTGGAGATTCTCCTGGTAGGAACCAAAGTCAGGCCTCCTGCAGATTTTCTTGAGGAAATGGGAGATAAGCCTGATACCCCTGTGTATGCCTGTATTGTAGTGGTATACGCACTAGGTATAAGTGGTACTGGGACTATGGCCAAGGACATTTCTTTGTCTGTCACTTAAAATGCCTCCATTAAAACTTAGATAAGATCTCATTGGCCTGAAAGATTGCTCAGAATCCAAGTGACTACAAGCTATTTTTCAAATGCAAGATTCAAGCTTGCTTATTGTCATTCTTCAGTGCACAAGTATAAAAAGTAATGAAATGATTGATCCTCCAGATCCGATGCAGCATAAAATAATACAGTAGGCATAAAGAGCACAAAATGAAACAACAACAAACAAACACAATAAAAGCAATCCTACAAAATACAACGCAAAGTAACTGTTATATACACAGACTGATTGTACGTACATAAAGTGATACTAGGTGATGGGTGGTGGGGATTGGTGGGGGTGAAGATGCTGATTAGCCCAATGGCTTGGGGGAAGTAACAGCTTTTGTGTCTCGTGGTCCTGGTGTGAATGCCAGGTAGACTCTGCCCTGATGGGAGTGGGACAAACTGTTCATAAGCAGGGTGGGTGGGATCCTTCATGATATTGCTGGCCATTTTTTTTCCCGGCACTTTTCTGTATCTACGTCATTGATGGTGGGTAGTTTGGTGCTGATAATGCACTTGACCTGTTGTAATTACTCGTTATAGAGCCCTCCTGTTCACCACAGTGCAGTTTCCATATCGCACAGTGATGCAGCATGTTCTCCACTGCGCAGCTGTAAAAGGTCATGAGTACATTAAATCACTTTCTCTGACACATGCTGAGATCTCGGAGCAGATCTAGATGGGTTGTAATGAAGTTGTAATGAGAGTTACTCTTTTCAAACCTCTGGAGGGAGGGCGAATGTTTCACCGATTGAGAGTCTTTGCTTATCGCAATGGAGCAAGGACGCTGGAGCTGCAGAATTTTGGAGCATAATTACTTGCTCAGCCATTAGTCTGTGAGGCCTCCAGCCAGCTGTTCTGCAGCAACAGCTGAAAAAGGTATTGGGTTTACCAGTGCAGCAATGCTCCTTGTATTTGTCACCAGCCATGGGCTCGATCCTTCCAGGAATTCTGAACTGATTCCCTCTACATATGAAGCTGAGAATAGAGAATTATCCACTCTATATCCTGGATCCATAGTGAGGGTGGAAAATTCACATTTGCGGCTTGTGAAACAGGAGGAACAAAATCTTTTGTCTACACAGGTGTTGTTAGTAACTGGTGTGATGATACTCGCATTCCACCTTCCACCATCTTCGAGGTCTTTAAGTATTATCTGGATATCACAACTCCCCCAAACCCGCTCCTCCTGCAGCAGTTTGCTCTCCTGGCAAAAGATGACCTTCAGAAGAAGCGGCTTGAAGTTCTCAGTAAAGTAAGTCCTTTAAATTTTATAATTTGAATTCATTAAAATTGATTTTGTAAAATCTGAGAGAGAGGGCCTTTTGCTAGTTGGTGTATCTGTCGCGTCACATAAATCCAGCCCCTGCCAATCAAAATGCATCTAGAGGTAACTCCCAGTAATGACCAATAGATCATTGGTCTTCCTGCAAGTATTATGAAATCTGCACCGGCAAGAAAACCTGAATATTGTGCGCAACTTTTAAGCAACTAAAATCTATTTATCTTTTGAAAGATAAATTGAAGGGATTACCTATAATCGGCAGATACATGCATAACGTGTCAGTGAATGATGTTCAAAATTGGCCATGAGACTTCTCTTTACTTTCATTTGAATAACCTAGATCAATGCATCTGTACTGATCCGAGTTGCTGTGCTGGATCAGAAGAATTGGATTACATTCTCATTTCTTTACCTTCACTTTAAAATTTATTTATTTATCTATTAAGAATCAGCATGAAACAGGCCTTTCTGGCGGCTCGATTTAATCCTAGCCTAGTCACGGGACAACTTACAATGATCAATTAACCTACCAACCAGTACCTCTTTGGACCTTGGGAGGAAACCAGAGCACCAAGAGGAAACCATGCAGTTTCAGGGAGAACGTACAGTCTCCTTACTGGCAGCATTGGTAATTGAAGCCAGGTCGCCTGTACTGTAAAGAGTTGTGCTAACCAGTATGCTACCGTGCTAATCCACACCTAATAAAATTAGACTTTGGTGCGAAGAGTCATACACTGCCATAGTGCTGACTAGCAGTCAGCATAGTCCTAAGATGTAAATGCAATGTGTCTGCTATTACTCTTGTTTACAAACTGTATTGCAGTTTTGTTTTTGTCTCATAACTCCACCAAATTTAGTTTTTTGATCATTTTCTGTACAGTGATGACTTTAGATCAATAATCTTAATTTGAAACCCTCTCCACCTGCAGTGAAGGTTTGATAAGGGGCATGTCTTCCATTGACAGGGCTTGCAGGATTATGAGGAATGGAAGTGGTACAATAACCCAAACATCGTGGAAGTGCTGGAGGAGTTTTCTTCCGTGCAAGTCCC